>NW_015505368.1:97436-157212 GCF_001515645.1 Sinocyclocheilus grahami
AAAAAAAAAAAAAAAAAAAAAAAAAACAACAGCATACAAAGGAACTATTCATTATTAAAAAAGAAATTAAAATGGTTAACAAGTAACAGTAAAGACACTTATAATGTTTACAATTACATTTATAAATTTAGCAGATGCTTTTATCCACAGCCACTACAAATAAGGAACAAAATATCAAAAGTTATAAAAGACAAAACTTTGATAGAACTTTCCATCAAAGAATCCTGAAAATGCATCATAAAAAGCTGCAAAAACTTATTTTTGATAATAACAATAACCACTTTTAATAATTAAGCACCAATAATAATTTAGCACCAAATCATCAAATTATAATGATTTCAGAAGGAGCTCCTGAAAATTCAACTTGAACATCACAGGAATAAATGATATTTTCAAATGTATTAAAATAGAAAACTTGTAATAATATTTTACAATATTACTGTTTTTACTGTATTTTTGGGGAACATAAAAAAAAAATTCTTAATTATGTATAATTATATGACTTTTGACCAGTAGTGTATATATGGTAACACTTTATTTTAAGGTGTCCTTGTTACACATTTTACATGTACTTACTATTATAATAACAATAAATCATTCATAATTACATGCAAGTAACCCTAAACCAAACCCTAATCTTAACCCTAACCATGTAGTAAGTACATGTAGTTAATTAATATTACTCAATACTTAAATGTATAATAACTACACTGTAACAAGGTCACCTTAAAATAAAGTGTAACATATATACATACTGGTAAACAATATGAAGAGTATATATATATATATGAAGAGTTCAGATGCAGCTCTAAGTGCTGTCTGAAATGTTCTTCTAAAATGAGCATTCTTATCAGGCTCCTATATTTATGTTTAGTTATTTCACTTTAATTGCATAGAAAAGGACCTATACATTGCTATTAGAGTAAAATTACTGAACCTAAGCATAGGGGCCTGATAAAAATGAAAATTTCAGACGGCACTTAGAGGCTTTTGCATCTGAACTCTTCATATATATACATATATATGTATATATATGTGGAAATATTAAGAAATATTCTTAACCATTTTACCAAATGTCAATTGAATTTGAACCAAAATACCTTTGACGTCAACATAGAATTTTTTTAAAAAAATCCTCTCATTCAAAAATTGAGGCTATTTATTTTCCTATCCTAATTATATGGTTGAGCTAATTGCACGGTTAGTTGCATTTTATTTTTCTACATTTAGACCTGCCACCCATTTTTAGGTCACGACTCACCAGTTGAGAACCACTGAGTTAATATACCCTGACATAATTCATTATAAGGGCCATGATGATCTATGAAAATCACATTCACAGCTGCACTGCATATGTAAATGCTTATAACCACCATGTGCATGTCACAACAGCTGTCGCAATTATCAGAAAAAAGGCAAAAAAACCTTGTCATGATCATTTTAAGACTACAAATGTCTTAAAAAAGAAAAGATTTGTTAGGTGTCAGAACTGACAACCATAAAAAAATGACACAAAAAATTACGACAATCCTAATTGGACCCCAGACTGATTGCAATCGTGTTACATTAAAATATGCAAAGCTGCTGTTAACTCTCAAACCAATATGAGTCATCGGGCTACATTTGTTGAATAAAATATCACTTAAAACCTCAAATCTGTCCTATTTTCCTAATGAATTACTTCTGAAATATTCAAAGAAGAGACATAGCCACAGGTTCTCTGTTTTTGGCACACAAAACCAGGAGGCCCAAGAGCATTTACTGTTGATGGTGATGGCAGGACATGTGCATAAATTGAGACTGTCTAGTGAAAAACCCCTTAAGGCTGCATTAGAGACAACAGAAAGTGGCACTACTTCCTAAAAGCATCTAGCAAGATGTGCGTCCACAAACCTCTCTATTAAAGACTGCAGAGTTAAACAAGGACAAAAGACTGCTGGAAATGCAGCATTTGAAGAACAATTAGTTTATTTAAAATATTATTAATTGAGTAAGCACTGTACAAATGCTGCAAATGAGCTAATACCCGCTCTACACAATTTTCATCTTAATATAACGTTGTGTGCAGCTGTATTTCACTACTCGCTGATTTGAATAATGTTACATGATTTGATAGTGATACATTTTTTTGCTGAAAAACTCATTTGCTCTGTGCATCTTTTGTGGCCAATCATGGATGGATATCAAGTAGCAAATGTTCATATGATGTTCATTTATCAGGGACAGCTTGCTGAAGTGTAAAAGCTATTTGCAGTCTTGTGTTGCTTCCTCCTCAGGCTGTTATACAATGGAGTTCTCATGTGGCCCGGGCCGAGAGTGACAGCCCAAGTCTGACGGAACAAAAAAGTACCGAAATGACAACTTGATAAAAGCGAAATGACTTTCCGTCTGTGTTTTGCCGAGAGCAAGGTAAAAGGCGCGGGGCGGCTGGGTGCAGAGAGCATGAATAAAAGAGTGATGGGCGGGTGAGAGATCTGTCAGCTGAAGAGTGTGATGTCTGCGCTCTGATGCCTGTGTTTGTCTGGGTCAGGGTTACGTTGACGTTGCGGGCCGAATTCAGTGAGTGAGTGCGTGTGTATGAGACATATGGGGGGACAGCGGCTTCAGAAAGGCTGAGCGGTTCTGTTGCTCGGCTGTGTTTTTCTTCCCCTCGGTTGCAGCTGCTTCACCTTATCAAGACAAAAATGACCTGCAGTAAATGGATGACTTGTTAA
Source organism: Sinocyclocheilus grahami (assembly GCF_001515645.1). NCBI lineage: Eukaryota > Metazoa > Chordata > Actinopteri > Cypriniformes > Cyprinidae > Sinocyclocheilus > Sinocyclocheilus grahami. The sequence continues at coordinate 100,151 of NW_015505368.1, forward strand.
ACGCTACTGTGTTTCAACAACAATGTCTATGATGGCACAAAAATCAGCCAAAGAATCTCTGCAACAGCCTGTATATATCATTAATGTTTTTAAAAAATATATTTAGCTGTATGTTCCTGTTTAAGATGTTTAGAAAAGCCTGGCCAATATGGTTTAGCTGGTCACCCAATTTGACTATGTTTGGGCTCTGTAAGTTTAGCAGGTCAGAAAGATTGTCTTCCAGTCTGGCCAGCTGAAAAACACCCCAAAAACCAATAAACCATCTTATGCTGGTTTAAAGGGATGAAAAGGTCATCATTTACTCACATCCATGTCATTACAAACATGACAATATGCATATATTTATGTAAAATGTCTAGTGTTTTTTTGTCCGTACAATTACCAAAACTGTTTTCAAAATGTCTTCTTTTTGTTTTTGTTTTTTTGCAGAAGAAAGAAAGTCATACTGGTTTTGCCAAGTCAATGACCGAATTTAAATTTCTGGGTGAACTACCTCTTTAAGATGTAAAAGATGTAAAAGATTTTAGCAGGAATAAAGGATATAATGACCAGTTGACTGTATATTATTTAATTTATGGATATGTAAGTATTGATTTTAAAATGTTTTGGTAACACTTTATAATAAGGTCCCATTACATAAATTAGTTAATACTAGGGTGGGGTTATTTGTTCAGGTTAGCTCAGGTCCATTAAATTTTACTAACAGATACAACTTTTATTTTAGTAATGTATTATAAATTGAAATAAAAATAACTAGGATTAAAAAAATGCGGGTTACACTTTATTTTGTGTCCTTGTTACAGTTAATTAACTGGTAATTAATGTTAACTGTTAATTAATAATTAATATTAATTAACTACATGCATTTGCTATATGCTTAGGGTTTAGCTTAGGGTTACTTGCATGTAATTATGCATAATTGTTATTATAATAGTAAGTACATGTAACATGTGTAACAAGGACACCTTGAAATAAAGTGTTACCAAAATGCCTTCAAATTTTTTTCTTTCTTTAATTGTTAGTTCATGTTAACTAATGTGGTTAATTTATGTTAACTAATGGATCCTTATTGTAACACGTTACCAATTTTTCAATATGTTTGAAGAAAGTAACTGAGTGACATATTCCACAGCCAAAATTATTTTGGGCCAAAGTTTCATTTAACACAGAATAATCTTGCTTGAAAATGTACTTTTACTGTGTTTCATAACCATTTTGTTTGATCTAATGCAATGAAATTTACAAATTTTTTAGCATGTCTTAAGTGTCCAAACAATTTCTGATCTACTTGTTCTGATCTCAGATAAATACATACTGTAATTAAAATATTCCGTTGTGTTATTTTTTAATATTAAACATAGTGCATGATAAGCAGTGGGGAGATATGGAGCAGTGTGCTCTTCACCTTTGCTTATCTGACACACAGTTGGATTCAGCAGTTTTTTGACCGATCTCGCTCCATCACAGAGGGCAGGAAGTGCTAATTTGGCATATACGCAAATGCAAATATGAACCGTAACTGTCTGGGCGCTGCTTAATTCCCCATTATTCTACAGACAAAAGTCCAATCAAGTTGACTTTGAAATGGATTGTCGGCGATTAAGCAGGATTTCTGGGTGTGTGGACAGAAACGCTGTGGCCTGTCTCTCTTTCGCTCTCTCTCAGCTGCCAGAGGCGTCAACCAGCACCGATCCAGGTAATTAATTCTCTGACAAGCATCACTGATTTGCTAAATCAGTGAGAATGGCATGCGTTGATCAAAAGAGAAACAAAAGAAGAGATGTTTGAACACATGGACTCAGAGATGTCAGTCAGTGGGCCCTCAAAACTGGCCCTGAGTCGCAGCGGCAGATTCAAGGACGTGAGTGGAATATACATTCAGATCAAAGGCACGAGCCATACGTCGACTGATACACATGCCTAATGCACAGCAGTGCACGCTATGTCTCAACGGCACGCTCAAACATACATGCATGCATTCACATAGATTACATTGATTCCAGGACATTTCTAATGCACGTGCAGATAGATATTAATTCATGGGCACAAACTGGGTTTGTTAAGATGATAACATGCATTACAAATGTGCTTCCTCTATAGAATGAGTGGGAAAATAACCAATTTGACATATAAACAAGGGAAATTAACAATTGAAGCTCTAGTCCTCAGGTATTGAACCGAAGGTCTGCAATTTATCTGACTGTAAAGTGGAAAGATAAATCATGTTACTTTCCCAACGTAACGAGTATTGGTGTTTCACAATCAACTGATTTTCCTCTAAAGAAAATCTTTCTTAGTGTAGATCATAAATGATTTCTGTTAAAAGTCAGTGACCCCAAAAAAGAATTCAGACACTTAAGGTACACTTAATAATGTATGAATGCCACTGCATTATATAACTAAATATTAAACCAAGTGGTATTTAAAGGTGGAAATTAAAAGACGAAATAGTTTAAACTAGATATGTAAAAAGAATGTTAGAAATGTAAAACAGAAATGTACTCTTTTACTTTTTTAAGTTTAAATTGAATGAAAAATGTCATTTAGTGTAATTAACTATTAAAAATTAATTCTTTCATTTTTTTTCAAAAGAATTATCACATTTCTTCATCAAGGTTGCCTTAAATTGATCAAAAGTGAACTTTTACATTTTAAAAATAATATCTATTTCCAAAAAAAAAAAAAATGCTAATATTAAGCCGCACAGCTGTGTTCAGCATTGATAATAAGAAATGTCTCTAAAGCACCAAATCTCTATATTTCAAAATGATCTCCAGGATCATGACACTGAAGTGATGAAAAAAAAGAATGGTAGCGTAGATCATCTCAATTATCATTATCATCATTGTTCTTTTTTTTTAAATGAATAGTCTATTTTTAAGTTAAAAAAGTATTTATACAATTTATACAAATTTTATTTTCTTTTTTAAAATAAAATATTTCATAAAATGAAGTGCTGATGTTTTAAATTATAAAACAACAGATTTATAATTCATCATTTAATACATTAAGACAGTCACTATAATCAAAGTAAATACACTCACTTTGGGACCAGATGGCTATAATTCACAATAAAAATAAAAATGAAAAAGTAAAGTCAGCTCTGAGAAAATGTCTAACATGCTGCATATTTTATTTTATTTTATATTTATCTAACATGCCATTATATTTTAAGATAACACTTGCTTTGATATTTTGTATGCACTGCAATAAAATTCATGCATTTTTATGTGTAGCTTAAGTGTCCAGATATTTTTGCTGCCACTGTATGTGACTTCATGCAAAGGCGTCACTCATTTCCCGCTGAGTGTGCCAATCATTTGATGCAGTGTGTGCTGAATTGAACACTATTGATCTTTAAATAAATGGATTGGATTGCAGTGTAACAGTTCTGGCTCGATGGCTGTACTGTCTGGCGCTACAAAGCAGTGAATTCGGGAGCTGCTGAAAGTATCTGGCACGTCTCTTGATTAACTGGCTCGTGTTTCGGCTCTTTTCCTTGGCCATTATCAGCCCTCGGCCTCTGCCAGCGTGGCTCAGGGCATCTGCTTTTAAAAGAACTTGCCAGATCAAACTGGCATGTCATAGAACATTAGACCTGACATTATTTCAGCCCACTGACTTGCGGTCTCTCAGGTCAACATAGCGGTCTTTACTGGCTTGGATGTTCATTGGTTGCCATGGTTAGAAAATCTCACTGAAAAGCAGCGGGACTAAGAGAATGGACTGAAATGGATCAGTGGACAAAGCTGGTGTCTTTACGTCGCATGACTCAAACAGGAAAACATTAGATAATGACTCTTACCAAGGTCCCCACTGGACCAACCTATGTAATCCAAGCTCCACTAAATCACCACAGCAGAGAGACTCCCAAATGTCATCAGATAGTGAAGAAAGAGAAAGTTTATAAAAATGCATAGGGAAAAGCACTGGGGAGTCCAAGTCGGCAAAAGAAAGGCTTGCACTGCAATACATTGATATGTAGGTTAATTATAGATGAGTTCTAGGCTCTGATAGTGAGAAAATAATATGTTTCATGTGTTACTAAGACCCTTTGTAGAAACATGCTCACGGGCATTCAAAAATACATATATACTTCTGTAGTGAAGTTACATTTTTAATCGGACTCTGGGAGAAGCAGATGCCATCAGTCAAAGTCTGAAAAATAAAAATATAATTTAATTGTTCACAAAATGGAACCACATGCCTGATTTTGCAGGCCTATACTGTATGTTTTCATAAATTCCCAGGCACTCAATGTACTGTATGTCTATACAACAGTTACTTCTGGTTCCTCAAATTTGATTGGATGTACGTAATTCATTCATTCATTCCAAAAGTTATGGTATATAGTCCAAAAACAACTGGGACTTTTGTATGTGGTGACAAGCGTCTGTCTTCTGAATCACTTTCAACAAAACAAAACAAAACAAAACAAAACAAAACAAAACAAAACAAAACAAAACAAAACAAAACAAAACAAAACAAAACAAAACAAAACAGTTTAGGAATGAATCAAGAGACAATTAGTTTTTATAAATGAATAATTGAATTATTCACTCAACCTATTCATTCAAAACGGTAATTAACTCAGAAACCAAACAAGTGACTGTCTTTCTCTAAAGTGTTCACTCAACTAACTTGTTTGAAAATACTAAATTATTCAGGAAAGCCTCTGTGTTGCTCAGAGACTCAAAACATCATTCAGTTGTGGTTTCATTGTTAAGTCATTGAAAAAAGATGGCTACATTCACTCTGTCAATGTGTGGGACTGACAAATGCATGTACTTGAATGTGTGTCCTATTTGCACAGTAGCTTACAGTAGTTACTGGAACACATGCAATGGGAATCAAGCCCTATTCTGCTTGTGACTATCATCTGTAACCATAGTGACTGGGACTAAATTATCCTGATATCAAAGACTGTGATGTCCATAAAACTAGAACGTCTTATCACATTTGATGCAAGTCAAATAGTCCAATGAAGGCACAAGTTCACCTGTCCAATCTTCATTAACCAACAGCAGCTTTTATACCTTTGAGTTCTAGTGGAAGTCCAGGGGGTGTCCCAATACTTTTGTCTATATAGTGTATGTACAATTCATTGGTGTTTGGTGATGAGTTTTTGGCTCAAGGTTTGCATTTAAAGTCACACCAGAGGTGCTCAGCTGGGATTAGGATTGTGCTTTCTGCAGACCAGTCAAGTTGTTCCACACTGACTGAATTAATAATTTCTTTTTAAACCTTGCCTTATACACAGAGGCATTGTCATGTTAGAATAGAAAAGGTTCCTGTCCAAACTGTTGCTATAAATTAGAATTAGAAGCACACAATTCTCTAGAATATGCTTTTATATGCTTGAAAAAATTCAGATTTGTACTCATGGAAATTACTAAAGTAGTCAAACCTGTTCATTAGAAGGGGGTGTCCCAATACTTTTGGCCATATAGTGTATAATACATCCAAAATATACAAATATGCAGTCTATTCCACTTTATGGCTATGCTGAAATCTGGCAGATTTAAAGTTTCTTCTTTTACGGTCAGAGTTCACCATAATTGAACTTTGGAGCCTGTGTTTCCAAATGCGAATTAAATATAACAAAACATCATGAAAACTGAACTTTGTGTGAACATAATCATATTATAAAGGACTCAAATACAGGACTGACAAACATGTTCTGCAGCTGTGTTATTATGGCCAAAAAACAGACACGGAAACTGTTGTATAAAAGCAATATCACATTCGCAGCTGCTGCTGGTTTGAATATTAGTCTGGCGATGATTAACAACAGCACTTTTGCTTGTGTGATATTGCTTAATTATCTCATTAAAACGGGCAATGTATATGAATTTGAAGGACAATTAACATTTGGATCCAGAAGCTTTGTAGCAGGGAAAGGGATTCAGTAAATACTGTCAAATACAATGAAGCCTCTACATTTTTCTCTTCCTGTCAAGTAGACATCTAAAAGCACTTACGTTTGCACAGAATGACTTCATCTGATAACTGCTGGTTATCGTGCGTCTTTGTCAGGCAGATGGCAGCTGTGGTTGTTTACGTTATGTTTACGGCAGGCTTATATTTACAGGCATATATGTACGGTTTCAGCTGCGTCTAACCAGCTGATACTTCATGGAGTGGATGTAAATGCAGACCAGGGGATCAAGGGCTGGTGGCATATGCTTCCCGGTTCTCTGTTCGCTTGTGTGGAGAATTGATAGTTAGGAGGGACCACGTGTGAGTGGATGCGTGTATTTGTGAGGGGGTGCTGTCATATTGGCAATGCGGCAGCGTGTGCGGTGACAAGCTCCACACGGGGAGGGGTGGGAGGTCGTGTGGGGAGGAGAGGCAGGCATCTGACAGGGACATCAGTTTCCTCAGACATTAACTCCCCCTGTACCTGAGAGAGTGGAATAATCACACGCCGGGGCCATGCACCATGAAATGGAAGTGCAGCAGAGATCTGGGGGAGTGGACACACAGGCCTGTCCAAGGAAATGAGAGCCATTTTTTTTAAAGTATGGGCCGCCGTGGTGTGTGTCTGTGTTTGTGTGAGATACAGCAGGAGGGAAAGAGCAAGAAACAAAGAAATGTACTGTGCATGCGATCATGTAGGCCTATATGCTAATCACCGCTGCATGTAATATGAAAAAAATTCAGCATCTGTCTTCTTCGCTGAAACAGTGATGTGCCACAGCCACATTTCCACTGAGGAAAAACCAGCACCTTATTTGAGCTGGTGTCAAACCAATAATGTCAAAACAAAACTATATGGTACAAAAATTGGTCCTTCCCTTTATAATCAAGAAATATGTTAATGCTTCAAAAGATCAATGCGGTGCTTCATAACGAGATGTGCATTCAGCTAACAGATATTTAGCTACTGTACTCAAATCCATCAATCTGTTTCCATTGATTACTGAGTGTTTCTTCAACTATGTGCATTTTTCTCCTATGGACTCTGAACACACTTTTTTACACTCTCACTAGTGTCCAGTCATAATGTCGAACAGTGAATATACAAAGCCCCCCCCCAAGTACTTCTTTAATTCAGCAAGGACACATTAAATTGACCAAAAGTGACCGAATAAACCCTCCAAAAAAACACATCTGATCAAAAAGTGACAAGCTTTGCATCACAGGAATATTTTTTTTTTATGATATTACAATAGAAAATTATAGAAACTTTTATCTGTAGTATAAATCACTTTCAAAAATATTGAATCTGAACACATAATGATTAAAATATAAACAATTCATGCACTGTAAACAAGGTCCAAGTCACTTTTAAAGTGACATTTATATATAAAAATTAAACAAATTAAATCTGTAAGATAGATAGATAGATAGATAGATAGATAGATAGATAGATAGATAGACAGATAGATAGATAGATAGATAGATAGATAGATAGATAGATAGATAGATAGATAGATAGATAGATAGATAGATAGATAGATAGATAGATAGATAGAGCGAGCCATGAGATATAAAAGTTGAAGAAACACCCAACACGTTTGACCACCATATCAAAGAAAGCTTCAGACATTAAATTGAATTTCTCAAAACTATAAGTGAGATTAAACAAAAATGTGCCATGGATTATCTGTAACTAACTTGAAGAGACACCTTAGTGTTCCATGTTTATTTCTTCTCACACAGAAACTACAAACACATTTATGTCTCAATTTCAGTTATCATGTCTCTCATTCACTCTCATACAACAGCAGTCAGCTCAGCTCTCTGCTTCTGCATGAGAATGTAGTGATCTAGGCTTGGTCTAACAGTAGGGATTTTGCCAGAAATAATCCTCACCCCTTGCCGATACTCAAATTTCTCTTTTGAAAAACTACCTCCCAAGCATTTTAATCTTGATTTACTATGATTCACTAAAACTCACTGAGGCTTCATTCAAATTTTCAGTGGACCGTTGAAGCCCCTTTCTGCGTGTATGCATGTGTTCTGTGCCTCTTAAAAATGCCTACAGCATTATCACGCTCTGATGGTGTGTGACAATGGCTGTGCTGATTAAATGTATTGATCACTGTCTGTCTACTGAACACAGTTGGAGCCGTCTGGCACATTATGAGAGCAAAAAGTGGCATATTGTACATTCATTTGGAGCCTCGACATGGAGTTCTGGACCTGAAATCCATACACAAATTCCCATGTTTTCCAAGTTTACAACAGCTCCAAGGGAGATGATGCAGATTTCCGGATCCGCTAACTCCATCTGTGAGCGCTGCCGCTTTGCGTCTCCCATCTTTGAGCGTGCGGACAACTGGCAGCTCTTGAATGGCTCCAGACCATTACTCTGATGTTGTTTACATGCAATGCAAATGATTGGTAAACAAACAGCGGCGCACAGAGCCACACGTTCCCCCTGGCCATCCTTGCAGCCTATGCAAATCAGTGCCCACCGCGCTCTCGGCTCGCATGAGGCAGGAAATTAAGAGCTGAGGCTAAATTACAGTGTAATATGTAAATGTGCAGATGTGTGGCTATGCATTGTTGCTTCATTATGACTGGAAAAATGGCCCTGCTTAATATTCAAACAACTTTGTAAACAAAAAAGGCAGCTCGCGCTAGCAGTCCCACAGGGGCAGCGGGCCACTGAATGTTTCTCGCCACGCAACACGCACTGTAACTGTGTTCATTTACCGTCATCAAATATATCACAGTGGGCAAACAACTACAAGAGCCAAACGTGTTGGACGGCTTAATGCGAATTGCAGTCGTGTGTGCTAATGTGCTCGTAGTGATACGGTAGTCATGATGTTCATTTATCAATGTGGCATGGCTCTTGCCCGGTCAGAGAGGGAATCTGGCCTCGCTGACCCCACTCGCAGGTCGGCCTTCTCTCCCACCACCCACACCAGGAAAACAGATTACTGTCGATCAATATCTTAGAACGCACCTCCTGCTGGGATTCAGCTGGGATTTTGGAGTCCTACAGGGAGCATGCAATTGGCGATGCATGGTGTGCATTGCGCTGCCAATGCGTTACGAATGTGTGCATCTGTGGCGTTCTCAGAACATAGCCACATCAATGTTCAATGAGCAATTAGATGGACAGTTGGACAGTTCAGATGGACAGTTCACTCAAAAATACACTTTCAATAATCATTTGATCACCCTTATACTATTCTAAACTTGCATACTGTAATTTTCTTTCTTACATAGAATGTTTGCATTATAAAATAAATGGTCCCACTTTATATTAGGTGGCCTTATCTACTATGTTCTTACATCCAAAAAGTAAGTACAATGTACTTATTGTGTTCACATTGTATTGCATTTGCCAAACACTTTTGCTGCTATTGAGGCGGGATATGGGTAAGGTTAGGGACAGGTTTGGTGGTATGGGTAGGTATAAGGGTGGGTTAAGGTGTAAGGGATGGGTCTACAGTGTAATTATAAATGTAATTACAGAAATTAATTACAGATGTAATTGCATGCAGGTATATATTTTTTTAAATATAAGTACAATGTAAAAACATGTATGTACACAATATGTGCATTGTATCAAATTATTAATTTAAATGTAAGTACATAGTAGTTAAGGCCACCTAATATAAATTGGGACCAAATTTAAAAAAAAAAGTTTATCCATACATTAAAATGATTTGAAAACACCACTTCTATAATAATTAGATTCTATAGTGTGTTTTTAATTTCTGAACTAAAATTCCTTTTGATACTTTGATATGGCAAGTCAAAAATATCAGAGCGATATCATTTTGCTGATGTTATAATGAAGGGAAAAAGCCTCATTATAAGAACGATTTTTTTAAATAAAACTGATTCAATGCTTATTATTATTTGAAAAACTTTTGAAACCAGCAAACCAAAGTCAATGTTGGAACCAACATGCAGAAAAGCAACAACAACAAAACAGGAAATTACATCAAAGAGAGGATCCCTGTAGACCATCATGACTTTGTCAATAAGTCTCTTAAAAATATTAGATAATTTGTCCTTTTATGATAAAGCAATGTTAGATAATGCTGTAAAATATATGATATTTGCAAAAATGAATGATTGAATGAATGAATGAATCAATCAATCAATCAATCAATCAATCATTGTCAATCAATGAGTCAGTCAATCGATCATCAATCAATCAATCAATCAATAATTTTTTAGGTTGAAAAATATGTCTATTTTTCACTTGATGGTTACACTGCATTGCAATTTTAGAGTCACTGAATCACACTTGTGTTATAAAAGTTTATAAAAGAACTTGGCATGTGTTTTACAAATTTCCTTCTTTTTAATTGATTGTTTTCCTTTTCTTGATTGTGGGCATGTAATTAACCCACATATTTAATAGATTAAATATGCCCGGGCGCATGGTCTAAACGGGTTGTCCCTCTTCTCTTAATGAGTAAAGGGTGTTCTTTGGGTGTAACATACGGTGGCCGAGAAGTGCAAAACAAATCACAATTTTGAAAACAAAATAACAAATTACAAACGCAAATGCAAGTCTAAAAAACAAAATAACAATTCAGAAAACACAACAACAATTCAGAAAACATTATAACAAGTCAGAAAACACAATGACAAATTCGAAAACAAAATAACAAGTCAGAAAACACAACGACAAATCAGACAAACCGGAAGAGGTAGGTATAGTTTGAGACAGCGCCATTGGTTTGGGATTACTCACCGCTGACTGGACAATACATTTGTCAATCAACGTATACAGGAAGCACCAGCCGAAGAACAGTAGAGTCGTGGTAGAAAGTTCAGAGATGGTATTAAAGTAGCTCAGTTGTATGTATGAATTGCCCTTACTATGGAATAAAAAATACGGGGTGTCTATATAGATTTAGTTAAAAGTGACTGTCAAGCATCAGCCCCAATGGTGCAGATGGCTAAGTGTGTGTCCTTGGCTTTTTGACGCGATCGACCCGGGTTCGATCCCGCCTTTTGCCGAACTTTTTTTCCCTCCCTTTTCAAATCTCGTATTAGCAATGGATTCTATTTACACTAAGTGAAAATAGCAGTAGTTTTTAGCAATATGCTATTTACACTAAGTGCAAATACCTATTTACACTAAGTTAACCCTCTGAAGTCGATTAACGCGGATACGCGTTTTGAGGCATCTTCTCCTTATAACACCGAAAAGAATAATTACACTTTCAGTTTTGATCTTACAGATAAGAGCTACATCAATCGAATCTGTAAAGGGTCTACTTTTATTTGTATACACATGTTTGTTTGTAGTCACGAGGGTTACGAGTGTTTCGAGTGTCTGTTCCGGGACTGATGCAAGCCAGAGGTGGCCGTATTGCATCAGTGCCCATTTGCGTGTTCTAGCCTGTTTCAGAGTCTTAGCTCTGTTTATGTTTCTGTTTGTTACCTTTGTTTTCCCTGGCAGTGAATAAAACCTGCATTTGGACCCAAAACCCTTGCTCACACGGTGTGATTCCTGACCGCGCCGTGACAACATGCTGCTCACATATTATTGTAGCCCAGTTTGTGCTGATTATGGTGCTACTAAACTTAGTCATTAAAATGTTTATTAGCAACTGAAAAAAGCACAAATGTCAGGACATGTCAAAACTTCTCCAGGGCCCAAAACACCCTCAGACCCCAGAGGGTTAAAATAGCAGGATTTCTACTATCAAGTATACTACTTGTTGCAAATAGTGGCAATTATCTGCACTTCAGTATTGTAGTACATTATAAAACTGTATGCAATAATAACGTATTGAGTATAAATTATAATTTTAATTATTAAATGAATGCCACCTTATTGGTAAAATAAAGCCCTCCCTACACTTACCCTAACCCTACCCGATACTTTATTTTCAACCTTTTGATTATTTCCTTAATTTTTATTGAAAATAAATGCCTTTACAATGTGATACAAGATTTGAAAAGGGAGAAAAAAAAAGTTCGGCAAAAGGGGGGATCGAACCCGGGTCGATCGCGTCAAAAAGTCAATGACATGCACTTATGATATTTTACAGTCACTTTTAACTAATTGCAAATATACACTCCGTATTTTTTATTCCATAGTAAGGGCAATTCATACAATACATTTAAACTGAGCTACTTTAATACCATCTCTGAACTTTCTACCACAACTCTGCTGTTCTTCGGCTGGTTCTTCCTGTATACGTTGATTGACAGATATCTCGTCCAGTCAGCGGTGAGTAATCCCAAACCAATGGCGCTGTCTCAAACTATACCTTCCTCTTCCGGTTTGTCTGATTTGTCGTTGTGTTTTCTGACTTGTTAATTTGTTTTCGGATTTGTCGTTGTGTTTTCTGACTTGTTATTTTGTTTTCAAATTTGTCATTGTGTTTTCTGACTTGTTATAATGTTTTCTGAATTGTTGTTGTGCTTTCTGAATTGTTATTTTGTTTTTTTAGACTTGCATTTGCGTTTGTAATTTGTTATTTTGTTTTCAGAATTGTGATTTGTTTAGCACTTCTCGGCCACCGTAGTAACATGCAATAAACCAATCAGAGTGTCATCTCCCATTCCCTTTAAGAGCCAGTTACGCTCTTGCCATGGCAGATCGCTATTTGCATGGTGGAGTTTGTTGGTGGAAAAGCTGAACGCTTCTCAAGCGAAGAAACCAATTTGCTTGTGCGCAAAGTTAAAGCGCACAAGCAGATCATCTATGGGACAAGCAGAAATCCACCAAAGCTTCCCGAGGTGTAGAAGGCATGGGAGGAAGTAGCGGTGCTTGTGTCCTCGTCTTCTGGCATCAGAAGAACAGCTGTACAATGCCGAAAAAGGTACAATGATGTCAGAAGACGGGGAAAACAAAAGCCCGCCGCTAATAAAAAACAGCAGGTGGCCACGGGAGGAGGGCCACCATACAGCCACCCCGGACCTAACTCCAGCGGAGGACATCGCTGCCTCCTTTGGGGGCTTAGAGGTGGGCATCCAAGGTAATGCAATGATAATGGGAAAAAATAATGTGTACAAAACATTCAGGCAATTTGATTCGTCATTATAAGTAGGCTGAACTGCAAATAGGTAGGCTAATTCTGATACATGCAATGACTATCCTTCGGGCGTGCAAATGCATTTACTATTTAAACAACGCGGCGCAGGACGGGAAAATGAGAACTTCGTCGGGCTGAAACTAGCAAAAACACTTGCGCCGCGCCTTGCGCCACATTGCGCCGGGTGTATGATAGGGCCCTTTAAGTCCAAGTCAGCCTATTGTCAGTTGTTTTGTCGAATGCTGCCCACTAGGCTGTTCATGGTCAGATGTTATTGGTGAATGGTGAGATATATGTCTCTAGGTCACATAAGTTCACCTATCAAAGATCTTGTGTATGTCAAAAAGAGAGGCTGCATCTACACACACTAGGAGTACTAGTCTTGGCAGCGTTGAGGACCTAGGGACGATGTACGTACGGCTGACAGAAACTTTTCCACTAACTCTCACAGGCCATTGACGATGCAATATGAACTACCTTGGCATGTTTTGCCTATGATTAATGTAACCCATGTATTCTGGAATCATCTGTGAATTATGGGATGATACAAGAACACTGAATTTACCGTATATCCCAAAGAGATCTTTGCTGTAATTTCCCAGTACAGATTTATGTGTGGATTTAGGAAGAGTTTACTGAGAATATGTTGAATTTGCTTAGATCAGTGTGGCATAGTGCGTTTGGGAAATCCAAGGAAACACAAACACACAAACAAACGAATAAATTAATGTCTATAAACAAAGCATTAACTTCAATACCAGAAGCCTCTCATTAAAACTATACCTGCATAACAAAATGTTTGTACGATGTTCATGAATGAAACAAACAAAAAGGTCTTGCTTGTCTCCTCCATGAAGCTAATTCCTCACCATTTCCAAACTTCCTCTGCAGTTTCAGCACAATAGCAGAATTATCAAAGTTAACTGGGGACATAATTAAGAAAACATATATGCTTGTTATTCTGAGGTGAGCACACTCATAAATATTTATATCATTACTGCTGTCCTCTGATAGTCTTTGTGAGAGTTTTGATAAAGAACGCGGCCGAGGCATGAAATTTGTAATTTATTCCTAAATGTGTTTTCAGCTGCAGTGTTGTGGTCCTTTCAACATTTCGTCACTCCCTATTTAAATCTCTTTTCATTGCGTTATTAGGAAAATTCAAACCGCCACCTCTCTGTTATCCAAGCGTAGAGTGAAAATAAAAGCTATTTGTATGTGAACATGCATGTTGGCCATGCTGGCTGAACAGCGCTAATGGTTTCATAATTTCAGAATAATGGCTCCATGTCAGTATGAGATTGCCATTAGCCAACCGTGCTGTTGATGTGGTTTGCAACTCTGGGGGGCTTCAGGTGTGTATTGTGCTGTGTGTAAAAGCCCTTGCACGGAGACAGGAAAGGCCTCATAAGATCTTCAGAGCTTATTTTTATATGGCTTTGTTCCAATTATTTAATTGTGCCCGTGAATCAGGGGACTTCACAAAGTATTTATCCATCTTAAATGTGAAGTTCACTCAGACATAAAAAACTCCTCTCATTTACTCATTTTATGATTTTCTGTAGAGCACAAAATAAGATATTTTAATTGTTTTTGTCTATAAAATGAAAGTAAATGGGGTCCAAAACAACATTGTGCACACTGCCTTTCAGTTTGAGCACCAAAAAAAAAACAAAAAAACACGCTGAGACATTTTCCAAAATATCTCATTTTGCTTTTCACAGAAAAAAAAACAAAGTCATACAAGTTTGAAATGACATGAGGGTGAGTAAATGATGACAGTATCTGGGATTTCTTGGGTGATCTATGAGAGTCCAAATCACAGGAAGGATATGTGTTCATCAAACATAACCAATTCATTTTTATATAAATTATTTATTTTTTTTAGATATTTATCACTAAATTTGGGGGGTTTCGAATATAGTAAATTATATTAATCAAAATGTATAATTGAATAATTAATATAAATATACATGTAGTACAATTGTGCATATATTGTTTTAATGTATATTATATTAAATTTATTATATTATTTATTTGCATTGATGATATTGCAGGGTGTTCCTTTTTGTTCACATTTTGTCATGCCAAGTGATTTTCAACAGATATCTGTGTGTATCCTATGGATAGAAGCACGACTCATGTTTAATTTGTGTTGATTTGCATGTTTTTTAATATTTGTGAGATGTTATTTACAATCATTTTTCCTTTTAATTTGAGCGGTTTAGTAACTTATGACTTGTGCATAAAAGTTACTTAGTGAAAAATACACTGAAATGTATTTGAAATACATTTATTTAATGCCAAGTATACTACAAATACATTTACATTTACACTGTGTGCTTAATACAAATATCCTGCAATTGTACTTTTAGTATACTAAACTGGTATATTTGAAGTCTGCTATATTGGAACAACTAATTTTGTGCTTAATTAGGAAGTCCAACTAAAGATATACTGAAGTATATTTGATTGTGCTAAAGTGGAACTATTGTAAGTATACTTAAGGACGGTACACTTTAAATATCTTGCATTTAAAGAACGATATTATTCAAAGATCATTCAATCCTCATCAATAGAGACATTAAAACAAATTTTAGGCTTAAGATTAAGAAATGTGCATTGCGCACAAGCTCCAAATAAAGTTTAATTATAATTTTTATATATTTAAGTCTCGAGCAATATGTCACATCTATAAATATGTTATAGATGTGAACTATACGTAGTATGAAATAAATGTATTTTACTTTTTTACTAGGGTTATCCCATTAAATATTATATTTTTATTTTACTATTTAATGTTTTCTTTTTATATTTAAATAAAGATTCAAGTGAATTAATTCCATTAATAAAATCAAATTAAAACGTGTGTCATTCTGCGTTTCCAAAGATACAGCCTGTATAAATTGTATGTATGTTTCTGTATAAATTAAATGCCATTTTTCAATTTAGTTGCCATGTGTGAACAGCCCACATGTCAAAAATGCACATTAAACACATTAAATGATGCAAAATGATGGAACTATGATTGGGTAGTGTTCAGGTTCCAGACTCCAGACAAATGCATTATGACTCTAATTCTGTCATGTTTTGGGTTCAGATCTTATCTTAAAGGAAACTTAACGTGTCTTGGGAAGAAAAGTCACAGGGGGCCTGATGATCTGCTCTTGAGGTCAGGAATGGAAAAGGTTAGAGAAAGATTACTCAGGCTCTTTTAATAACACACGCATGCACAAAAGCACGTCTACATACACACGCAATAACACTACACACCCTTTGACCCAATGTATGTTTATGTATGTGTATGAGACGCAGACAGCTATGAGGGAAAAGTCTTCTCATCTTCTGGTCCAATCCATGGCTGTCACTCAACTTCAAAGCTCTGGCCGTTCGGTCTTTCTTAACCCCCAAATACAGAGTCTTGTTACAGCTGTGAGCAGGGGACAGAGTGTGTAGTGTGCTGGACTGCTGATTAACCCTTGAGCCAGTGTTGTTCTCCACCGCCAGACGGATCCTCTTTCTCAGGGCTCGGCCTTGTAACGGGAGCCCTTTCACACACTGCCCACTTCAAAGCACCCGGCCTGCCAGGAATGTCAGCTTCAGAAGTAAAGAGAGATGGCTGCTGAGAATGAGTGCGTGTGAGAGGAAACCCCAACATGTTTACGTGGGAGTTCTTATTTGAATATGCAGGGAGAAAGTGTGTGTCTCTATTTCTCAACAGGAATTGCCTCTCCTCGGCCTGACACAGTCAACTGCTTCCCCTTTTTTCATTTGCGGCAGAGACAAGTTGTTTTTAATCTAATTTGGCTGCAGAGCAAAGACCCTTGGGCTTGTTTTGCCAGAGTCTCGACTAGCTTTTCTCCCTCGCAGGACGCGCCATGTGTGCAAAGCTTAACAACTAGTTCTACAGAGCCTGCCAATGTAGTACCTCAACAGACTACACTGCCAGCGATTATTAAATGAATAGCAACATAATGCATTGCATTTTTATTTGAATGCTTTTGCTGTTTTTCTTTTTTGTATACTTCTACTTTTTGCAAACGTTTTGCTTTTTAAAAAATGTTTTCACACAACTTTTACCATAAATTTTATGTAATCTTTCCATTTAGAGGGAACAGAATCAGAAATGCTGGGATTGTTTGGCTTAAGTTGTAACAAGTTCTGAATGAGCTATGCGGTTATTCTATGCTATTTAGTTGTAACCCTGTTACATTATAGGAAGAATAATGATTATATACATTGAGGAAATAAATAATGTGGTAAATTTACAACATATAGGTAAACTTTGGAGTTTTTATTATAATTTCATGGGTTTAGTTGGTAAAAGTGTCTACCGAGTCTGTACTATTTAAAATTTTGAGGTCAGTAAGTTTCTTTCTTTATTTCTTATTTTGTGATTATGCATTAAATTTATCAAAACATACATTAAAGAATTTTACATGTTATTAAATAATTAAATTTCACATAAATGGTGTTCTTTTAAACTTTATATTCATCAAAGAATCCTGAAGAAATAAAGTATCATGCTTTCCACAATTATATTTAGCAGCACAACTGTTTATAACTCTGATAATAATAATTATAAAAATGTATACCAAGCACCAAATCAGCATAGTGAATGATTTCTGAAGGATCATGTGACACTGAAGACTAGAGTAACAGCTGCTAAAAAATATGTTCTGTCATCACAGTATTAAATTACAGTTTAAACTAATAGAAAACATGCATTTTAAATAACACTGCACAATGTCACATTTGTGTACTGAATTGAAATTGCTCTTTTTTTCTCATGTATACTCGCATACCGTGATTGTGATTGATCTTTTTTTACACGCTTGTATTTAACACTATTCCGCTTGCTGCCTTTCAAGTGCTGGTATTTCCTTCAGGAAATTCAGATTTAGTTATATTGCAAACAGGAAGTTCCGTTCTAGAATATTTCAAACCTCTGTTTTATAAAAAGTGATAAGTGGCAGTGCTGTAATGAAAAATAAAGGCTCTAATAGAGCCTTTCTAATGAGCATATTATCCTGTTGCTATTTAGGAAATCATTCATCTGCATGTGCTTTAAAGAATCCAGAAACCAATATGTTAATCTGTAAATCCTAAAGAACTTGTTTAATCTACAAAAATAGCCAAATGAAGAACTGCCAAAAAATTTTTATATAACCCACTGCATGAGAGCAGAAAGACAGGTGAAACCTTTTTCTCGCTGTCTCTCTTCCCTAATCCTCAATGAGGACTGGAGGTGACCTCTGCTCTGACAGACTGGGGAAGAGCACATTTCAGGCCCTCAGGATGGGACCTAAGACCCTATCTTTGATCAAACCTCAGTTTAAACCAAGATCAAGGCCTGCCAGCTCCTTTGTTCTTGTATGGTTTGAAGACCCAGTTAAATCCTAAGAGATCTGCCCAAAAGGCCTGAAATGTGATGGGGTAAAGGGAGGTTCAACAGGTCCTCCTTACCTTTTTGGAGCTCACCATCAGCTGAATATCATCCCTGAACTGAAAACCGTAATGGATCTGACAAATTACACAAATCTGCTCCTATTGTAAACAAAACATGTTCATGTATTATGACTCGTAGTGACTGTGCCACATTTTTAAGAGACAATATTATAATATGTCTATTGTACAGATTGTTCAGAATGATGTATGTCTGACTGGAGACTTGTACCTCCATCGGTCAAAGCGGCTCCTGGCCAGGGGGGTTGTGACCCTGCCAATAAAGCTCCACTGACTAACTGCTCTGTCGATCATTGTGATCTTCCTTTTGTGAGGAGGAGACAATGAGCCGCTTCTGCTGCCTGAGAGCCAGGCAACCTGAACCAACCAGAGGAAGCTCTCAAAGCCCCATGAAAACAAACTGCTGAGCCAGGCCATTTCCCCTCCTCTTGAAAGACTATCTCGAGTCTTGTTTAAAGGTGAAGACGTCTAATCTTCCCCAAAGTCACACACTTACACAGCATGTCCTTCCTTCCTGTCCTGAAGATTCCCCTTCTTTCCTTGCATTGCAAACTGTCTATCTGACTTGTATGTCTGTCTAATTATCTATCTGTCTACTGATGCATTCAAGTCATGTCCAACGCTATCTCACGGCCAATTCATACATATTTTATGTGGCAGCTAATTCATACGAATTAGTACGAACTCACATGTACAATTTTGTTCGATTTCTGTGACGATTAGGTTTAGGGGCGGGGTTAGGTTTTCACAAATCATATGAATTCTTATATATTTAGGGGTTGAACACACATGAACGTGGTCACAAAGTTGTAATTAAGAGGTGGAAAACTATGGTGGAAATATGGCGGATGCAGTGGATGAAGTGTCTATATAGTGTCATATTAGCTAAATTGCATGTACAAACTGATACAATTGTATAATTGCAATATAATATAAACCAATATAGTTTACAGCACCTGAATAAATAGCATAAAGCAAAAATAAAGCAAAAGCACACATACCGTATATACAAGGTTGTACTTATGATTTGTAAATACGAAAATCTATCTATCTATCTATCCATCCATCCATCCATCCTTTTTATGACAGTTGTGGCAATTAGGCCTACAACAGCTTTCTTGCAGTCATCTTTAAATATCTTTAGTAATGGTATTTTGGCGGAAACAAATAGTTACCTCCCTTGAGTGTTATTAGCGTTTCTGGTATGAATACTCCTTGGAAGGGTCCTCCACTTATTTTAAATAGCACTGTAAATAGGGCCCTAGATGAATTGTATTCAGGGTCCATCACATCACATCTGCATTGCCTGTGTGCACACCATCTCATTAGCTTGGCAAAAGTGCCACCTTAACCTCCATTACAATCTGCCCCAGTAATTAATTACTTTTTAAGATATTGAACCGAAAGCAATTAGGTTCTAAAGGCTAGCTTGTTAGGTAACACGAGCCCGGCCCTTTATTAATCAGCTGTTGAAGTGTGGAAACGAACAGAACCTGACAATGAGCAAAATTAAGATGCTAATACGACAGCCTATTTGACCTGTCAGTCACTGTTTCTGCTTCAAAATGGTTTTATTTTCTGTGGTTTAGCAGCATTGTTTGAAAACGCTGTAATTTGAATATAACAAGGGGATTTGTGAGTATAATGAGGATTTTAGTTCTTGTAGCAATGGAGCTTTTTGTGTTTCACAGATATTCTATGAAATATTGATACAAAACAATAATATCTGCACTTTCTAATACCAAATCCATCACCACAGCACCTGAAGCAACAGGACAGAAGACAAAACCTGTGTACAGTAATAACTACATCTATGCATTATGTATGTTGACCATAAAGGACAAAGCAGTGTGAGGCATGTGAAGTTGATTGCAGTGGCTGGCAGAGGGTCTGCGTGAGGGTCAAGTATCACATTAGTCTCTGTCCACAGCGGACAAGCCACAGAGCACAAGACTAATGTTGCATTTCATATAAAAGGTCACCAGTGGAAATGAATGTGAAACCCTAACTTGAGGAGCTTGGAAAACAAGAGGAAAATTAAACTATGAACAAACAGTGTAGTGATATATATAAATATTCAGACTGCAATTAGGCAGGTCATTTCAACATAACCCTCACATATCTTTAAACAAATGAATGCACAGGCAGCTAATTTATTTTCTCTGGGGCTGCGTGGTAATCGAAGAACCCAAATTACTTGTCCTAGTTTTTTCTTTCCTGCTCTGTTTAGTATATTTGCACTGAAATCACATCATCACCTCATTATTTACTTGTGCGATATAAGAATATGTTATTTGACGGCCATCATTTGCCTTGTTGTATGTTACCTATGGAAGATATACAATAACTTTTCTTGATAGTGAAAGTATTACTGCAAAATGAATTGAGATTGAGTTGAGGAGATGTCACAAATACCAAGAGTATTTATTTTAAAACAATCCATGTACATTTCTTTTTCACATCATATGCTAATATTTTGCCAAATTAGTTCAATCGAAACAGCCATACAACCATGGATTGATCTCATCTGATGTCAGAAGCTAAGCAAGGTTTGGCTCGGATAGTATTTGAATAGGAGATCGCCTTGGAATACTTGCTTTAAGCTTAAATGAGTGCGAGAGTAAATATGTGTGTATCTCAGTGCTATGTACGTTTCAGTGCAATTGCACAAAACACTTTCCATATTTATAAAACCATGTTGGCAGTTTTGTGTGGGAAAGAGACAAAAATTAGTTGATAATAACTATTAAAAAATTATTTAAAAAACATTATTTGTTTATTTCACATAATGTACATTTAAATATGGCCTGTCAAAACATACTATTTTAGGATGCTCTAATTCTTCTCAATCAGGGTCATTATCGTTAACTAAAACTAAATACAATTTTTAAAATTTAAATAAAGCTGAAATTAAATAAAATATAAATAGAGATTAGATTTAAGACCTTCATTTAGTTGCCAAGGCAACATTTCTTATTTTCATTTAGTTTAAGCCAAATCTCTAAAATTACTAACTGGAAATAAAATAAATAAATAAAAACTAGTTGACTAAAACTAAAATTGAATTATAAATAAATGAAACCTAAATAATAATATATATATATATATATATATATATATATATATACATATTTACAGTATATATGATATGTATATATATGTACAGTATATATATATATATATATATATATATACACACGTGACAGAAGAGCCGACCCAAACAGTTTAATCCGTGTTTTCCCTCCATTTTTGTTTCAGTTTTTTCCACACAGTGTTTTTTGTTTTCATTGTGTTTTTCATGGATCCCCTCTCCCGTCCGGAATACCTCCTCCTCCTGCTGGAGCAGGGGGAGAGATCGCTCGAGGGCCATATCAGACTGTTCCTGGTCCTCGCTGCTCTAACCAGCTACCCGGACGACGCACTCTGTGCGTTCTACGATGCCAGGTTAAACATCTCGTGCAGAGCGCTGTCGTCCGAAGATGGTCCTCGAGTGAATTTCGCCGCCTCTGTGAAGTGCACACTGGCGAGAAATGGATCTCCGTTCCCGCCTGTTCCCAGGAGACTCTAGCCAGTTCCACTCCCGACCCAGTGCCCAGCCCACCATCTCCCTGATGCGTGGAGCGCATGCCCGAGCCCACCGCTGACGGAGAGACGGAGCCCGCCGTGACCGATGAGCCATAGCCGCGCGGAGCGACAGTGCTGAGGATCGCAGCGGAGCCAGAGCTACAAATGACGCCAGTCAAGGTGCAAGAGCCGGCCACAGAGCCCGCCACGAGGGAGAATGCTGCTGAGAGAGAGAGTGCGGAGTGGAGCTCCGCCCACTGCACCACGGCTGAGGGTGAGCTGATAATACATCTGGGGCTGCTGGACTTTGAGGAGGACCTCATAGACTGGGAAACAGAGCTTAAACCTGACTTGCCCCCTCTCCTCTCTCCTACGTCCCCGCTGGTCCCGTCCAGCCCTGAGTGGGCTCCCGTTTCCCAGTTCAGCCTGGAGAGGGTTCCTGTTCCCACGTCCAGCCCAAGGGGGGCTCCTGTTCATGAGTTCATCTGCTTAGCCTTGGCCCTCCGGATCCTCCCCGTCTCCCTAGCTCATTGGCTCTCCGTCTCCATCTCGGGCTCCTCCGCCGCCATTGGTCGGCCCCCTGGAGTCGTCGGCCCTTACTCCTCCATGGCTCCTCCCTCCGTCGGCTCCACCGTGGGTCGCCTTCATGGCTGTGGCCTGGGTCCTGCCCTGCTCCTCCTGTTCTAGTTCCAAGCCCTTCCTGTTTCCTCCTTGGCTCCTCCCTCCATCGTCTCCACCCTGGACTCCTCCTCCCGGGTGTCCATCCTCCTCCCAAGCCTCCTCCCAAGTTCCCTCCGTCCCTTCCTATGTTGTTCCTGCGGCGCGAGGACGTGCCTTCTGGGAGGGGGGGGGCATATGTCATGCCCATGGACTGTTTGTGTGTGTTTTGCTCCCTGTGACCCAGTTTCTCCCTCATGTTTGATTGTGTTATTTGGTCCAGGTGTGTGTCATTTATTATCTTCATTTGCGCCAGTATTTAAGTCCTAGTCTGTGCAGTCTGTCTCGGTCGGGTCTACTAAGTTGTGTTTGTGTGTCATTCCTCGTTCCTTGTTCCTGAGTTGGATTTACCCATGTCTTGGATTTAATAAAGACTACTTCGTGTATTCCACGGCTCCGTGTTCCTTCTGGCAGCGATTGTGACTCTCTCTCTATATATATATAAATAAGAATGATAAAAGCACATGACAACATTACTTAAAATTAAAAAATTAAAAAATAAATAAAAAAGTTAAATTAAAAGCTCATTCAAAACATTAATACAACTAGAATAGTATACAAATAGTACTAAAATAGCACTGGTCTCAATTAATTCATATATTAATATATGTAAAATAGCTGCATGAACATTCATAATGCATATTTTGGGGTAAAATAGGTTCACAATAGGTTAAATAGATTCACACATGAGGGTGAGTAAATTATTACAGAATTTTCATTTTTGGGCGAACTCTTCTTTTAAATTTCCTGTACACTTCATTGTTTATTATTGTTGAATACATAAGTCTACTGTATGACCCCTTTGTTGTTGTTTGCAAATATTTGTAGAGCAATTTGTTTGTTAACATTAACCTATAAAGACACAACTGCACTTAGACACCCGAGTCGAAATAGTTCAATATCATTACAGTGTAAAATTTGAGCCGCCGTCTAATTGCGTTTCATCTGCATTGACTGATGCTCTGTTATGGTGTCAAATGCACACCTGTCCTGCTGACTGGTCTCGTGTTTGTGTGTGTGTGTTGGCTGCTGCTCAGTAGACTCAGGTCACCTCTATGTAGTTAACCTCTCTGGAGATTGATTGATCTGTGTGGCTGTGCAGGAGTTACTTCCTAACAATGTTGCTTCTCTATTTTTGAAGTTTGCAGACTACTTTTCAACCATCGTTGGATAATGATCGTTCTCCAGCTTCACAGTATCGATTGGTGCTGGAGGTATTGATTAACTATGATGATGAAAAAACTAGGGAGAAATGTGCTGCACATAACGTGTGTGTGTGTGTGTGTGTGTGTGTGTGTGGAAGCCCCCTTTCTGGTGTCTCTCCTGAGTGAAGCGTTAAATCTAAATCCCCAGCCTTATCAGCGTGGATGGTGACAGGTTCCTTTATAATTGACATTCCTGAGGCAGGCTTTGGAGCCTGGTGTTTAAAATGCACTCCACGATTCTCTCCGGGTTCATCTTTTTCTTTTGCGATTTTGTTTTAGAATTCATTATTTGGCATGAAATGTAAAAGTCTTCTTCATAAAATGGTGTGAAATCTCTCACTGTCTGCAGGCACTCCAAAGACTCCCGAAACATTTTAATGTGGTCTCGGCGCTGGCTGTCATCTAGCCATTAAAACACACATCTGTGGGGAGATAATTGCCTCATTACCTAAATGTATACGGGTTTGCAATGAATATTATGTTTTTGAATGAATATCATTTTGATGCATGCTTGGTGTACCTACTGAACTGTGCCAGATTTAGCTGAAAGACGTGAGTGAGAGAGAGAAATTCCTTAGTCACATTGGCACAAAACATTTGATATAGTACACATTTCCTTTGTTTGGACTTAAAGTAAGCATTCATCCACATGGTTTTGTATTTATTATTACGTTAACTAATATGAAACAAGCACAAAACGTAGGTAGAAGTAAACTCTATTTTTTGTCTCTCATTATTTCAAAGCTATGGGTACTTTTGTGTTCCAGGAATTTGTTTTTATTAAAATGCTTTCAACTGTTGTTTTTGTAGATAAAGGTCACATTGTACATGTTGTATAATTCCCCCAGACCTTAGACTTTCCGTTTAAAAATAAAAAAAAAATCATCATAGAAATATGAATCATTAGTACATTTTAAAAACTGTGACAACCAAACAAAATGTATTAGAATAATTACATTACTTTTCAGTAATCATTGTGTGAAAATTATTTAAATAATTTTAAACACAAATGTAATCTCTTAATCAATTATGCCATAATTTTCATCACAACTAACAATTTTGTCCTTTACTTATTCATTCCATCCATCCATCATCCCTTTGTTCTTTCTTTCTTTGGTATGGTTCTCAACCTTTTTGACTCAAAGGCCCCCATATTTTTGCTATTTCCACTGTAATTATGATAAAGCTGCTTGTTTTCAAACTAGGAGCATTGATAAATTAAATTAATTATACACACACACACACACACACACACACACACACACATTGTGAGCGGCACAGGCTGTGAACGAGCTGAGAGACTCAGGATGACAGCGCTACAAGAATGAAACATGTTATTTGCAAATGCAAACGCAGTTTATGAGCACAGCATGCAAACATTTTAACTTGAAGACATTGCGGCAGAAATATATTACTGTTGTTCAGTAGAATATACAGTGCCGTGAAAAGGTTTTTGCCCCCTTCCTGTTTTTTAATATTTTACAAATTTGTCACACTTAAAAGATTCAGATCATCAAACTATTTTTAATATTGCACAAAGATAATAAGTAAATACAAAATGCAGTTTTTAAATGATGATTTAATTTATTAAGGGAAAAAAGCTGTCCGAACCTACCTGGCCCTATGTGAAAAATTAATTGCCCCCTCCTGTTAAATTTCAATAGCCAAAACCAGGCCTGATTACATGCCAGAAATTAATTGCCCCCTCCTGTTAAATCATGAAAGAACTGCAATTAACCACATTATTTTAGAAAGCTGAGTTAAATTTCACTAGCCACACCCAGGCCTGATTACTGCCCAGCATGTTGAATCAAGAAATCACTTAAATAGAACCTGTCTGACCAAGTGAAGCATGCTTAAAAAGCAACACATCATGCACAATTTGATAAAGAAATTCAAGAATAGACAATAAACAAAATAGTTGACATGTATCAGTCTGGATATGGTTATAAAGCCATTTCTAAGGCTTTGGGACTCCAGTGAACCACAGTCAGAGCCATTATCCACAAATGGAGAAAACTTGGAACAGTGGCGAACCTTCCCTGGAGTGGCCAGCCTACCAAAATTACTCCAAGAGCACAATGACGACTCATCCAGGAGGTCATAAAAGAAGTCAGAACAACATCTAAAGAACCACAGGCCTCACTTGCCTCAATTAAGGTCAGTGTTCATGATTCAACAATAAGAAAGAGACTGGGCAAAAACGGCATCCATGGGAGAGTTCCAAGGCAAAAGCTACTGCTGACCAAAAAGAACACAAAGGCTCGTCTCACATTTGCCAAAAAATATCTTGATTATCCCCAAGATTTTGGGGTAAATATTCTGTGGACTGATGAGACAAAAGTTGAACTATTTGGAAGGTGTGTGTCCCGTTACATCTGGCATAAAACCAACACAGCATTTCATAAACAGAACATCATACCAACAGTCAAACATGGTGGTGGTAGTCTGATGATCTGGGGCTGCTTTGCAGCTTAAGGACCTGGACGACTTGAATGAATTCTGCACTCTATCAGAAAATCCTGAAGGATTTGAGAATGTCCGGCAATCAATTTGTGACCTCAAGCTCAAGCGCACTTGGGTTATGCACAATTACTTTTTTATTAATTAAAATCAAATTAAAATTTGCTTAGGACATTGGGTGTATCAGAAAACATAGAAAAGTCAAGATATATATTGTTTAAATGTGCAAAAAAATTAAAAGCATAAAATGCTAGCTATGAAATTAGCCATTACATAACATGTTGTCCTGACAGGAGTTGGCCATTATATTCCAGAATTAATCAAAAAATAATATCCAGCAAACAATGTTATTAAACACAAAATTTGAGATGTGATGGAAATATTCATGCATTTCAGGAAAACAAACAAACAAATAAACAAAAAAAACTGTCCTATATATTCGTCCACTGTTAGACATTGTTAGTAGACCCAGGTAAATTTGAACTACGAGAGGCTGCATGATGCTGAAAGAGGGACGATACTTCACCTCCTGACACAATAAACCAGCAGACAAATGCACAACCTTGCTCGCAATCATATTATCCCGGACCTGATGTATAGAGTTATGAGGGAACACTGACCCCTCTGGGTTCAGAGGCTTGGTTAGAGGAATTTGATGAAGGTGCAGGAGCCTGTAATTAAAAGATATGTTATCAGCCTATATTTGTTATGGGTAAGCACTGGCCCAGATCCAGCCCTGATTTAATCCTATCCCAGGCTACGCTGAGGCCAGGGTCAGAAGGTCAGAAACGGCTTCTACACTGGCTGCACCTCAGCTAGATTGCCAGAGAAAGCAAGTGATGTAGTTTCATTCTCTATATCTTACTCTCTCCACATCTCTAGTTTTCTCTCGCTCTCTCTTATAACCTCCACACCTCATTGTAAGTACCTCACTGTAACCTAGATTTTTATTTTTTTTCCCCCAAACAACAACATATGTTGTAGTAGCCAATATTTTGCCACCAATGCTGCTGGTTGAGCGTTTGTTTAATGTGTTTGCCTATTTAACTGATAAAATAATATATCACCTCAATTTCATAGCGGATCTGATCAATAGAATACAAAGTCATTTTTACTATTCATTCTCTCAGGATTGCTATAATCCTAATGAGTTTCTGGCTGGAGATGGTCATGTTTAAATTATGATGCCTGTGAACTGTGCCATGCACATCAGGTGACTGGTCATAGCTTCTCTCCTGTCAATCGTACGGTATCATTCTGAAAGTATCAACTTCATCATGTCAAAACTTCATTAAAAATGCAAGATCTTTAAAAGCTGAGTGCATGCATTACATTTACACAGAACGATTGAGTATAGCCAAAGTCTCTTTCAAGGAAAGTCAGTTCACTTTGTGGCCATATATTTGCAATACCTCTGGACAGCTGTTTTGGGCATCCAAGACCAAAGCATATCTCTGTGAATGGGGAAAACCCTCAAAAACTCACATTTAAATGACATATTTCAAATCAGAACAAAATCTGACATGAAATGTCTCATGAATGTATTTCTTTTGCTCAAATAGCATTAAAAGAGTTTATATTTCAGGTTGGACCAGCCAATTCTAAAGTCTTTAGTATAGCATAGTGGCATTGTATAATTGGATACATAATAGCATTAAATAACTATTCAGATTTAGACTTGGTTCATCCAAGGGTGAACATTCTGTCATATTTACAATTTTTTTTTTTTTTTATAATTCTAAATCAGTATGTTGTTGTTATCATTAATTTTTATTTTTATTTTTGTTTTACTGCAGAACACACACACACAAAGATGAATGTTGATGTGTGAACTATTTTTGTCCGCACAATGAAACTCAATCCAAATCAACATGTACATGAGACTGGGGAAAGACAGAGTTTTCATTTTTAGATCAACTGTCCCTTTACAATGTAAAATGTAAACACTGTAAACATAAAATGAGGGGTAATGTTGATTGGTGGTGCTCGTCATGTGACACATATCAGCCATATAGGTAGTTATACATGATATAGGCTTATGTTTTATTTATATTTTCCCTTTTATTCGAAATATTCTCAAACGTGTTAACAATATCATGAAATATCTCGATTCTCAAATATGTGAAAGTAAATGCATTTTGCACCTTTATAGATTAATTGATCTATAACAGGCAGATGGGCAAAGTACCCTAATAGTGTAATCTATTAACTACGCATAAAACCCCATCTTTTTACTTAAGTACCAGATATGTGTGTCATGCCATAAAATATTTTTAATACAACTGACTTTGTATTTAATTTAATAAAAACATTGAAATTTACTAATTATAACACTTTTATTGTACAGAAAGAAAGCAAAGAACATGTAGGCTATATTATCAAAGAACATTTTAAGCACTCCCAGAAACTCTTATTATAATCACTGAAGCTGTTTACACTGTGAAATGAATATCCTACTTCGTACGCACATCTGCACATCTATTGTTGTTTCTGATGAGAGAATCGTCAGAGAACAGAATTCCTTCAGCGAGCGAGTGAACAGAACACCAGCATTTTTGCGAGGACTCATCTGCACGCCTCTGATTGGCTATTGCATTCATAAGCTCAACAGAATCGTGTGTGATTGGTTATAGTGCGCAGAGCTGCAAAATCGCGTCTGTCTCCGGCTCAGCGCCAGCCAAAGCGCAAACGGAGATTTGAACTTAGCAGCTGATGCTGTGCAACACTGCACGTTCTAATCAGCTTGTGTGATTGAATGAAACAATATTATTCGGCTATTTTTGTCTTTTGGAAGCTGCATTCAAAACCCACTTGGCCCAAAAAGCGACTGGGCATGACGCCTCTGATCGTAATACTAGTTTGTGTGCTTTTTTTTTTTTTTTTTACTTTGAGTTGGCTAATCAAGTAATAATTTATTTGTGACAGGGAATAGAAGAAATTGTTGAAAAAAGTATTCTCATAGCTTCATAAAATTAAGGTTGAACCACTGATAGATTATTTTATGGACATGGATTATTTTAACAATATCCTTACAACCTTTCTGGGCCTTGAACATTTCAGTTGCTTTGCTGTCTAATGTCTATGCAGGGTCAGAAAGCTCTCAGATTTCACCAAAATGATATCTTAATTTGTGTTCTGAAGATGAACAAAGGTCTGACAGGTTTGGAATGACATGTAGGCGAGTTATTAATGACAGAATTTTCATTTTTGGGTGAACTATCCCTTTAATGAAATGGAATGTATACTTAACATAATCATATAACCACATTCTGCATGCTGCATTTCTAGTATGAGTAGTATAGTAGTATGCCACACCCCTTAAATCTGATCTGGTGTGGTCTCATTCAAATCATCTGCACTTCCCTTCATGCAATGTGGATCTGATTTCAACCTTTAACTTTGATTGAAATAATTGATCAGGTTGCTTCAGTGAACTTCCCAGTGAGGTTTTCTGGATTTGCTCAAGTGAGTCCAGATGTTTGCCACAGCATTTGAGATGCCTGTTTCAGGTTAAAACAACACATGTGTGTTATATCAGTGAGAGGAAAGTAAAGGCGTTATCTCTGGTCAGCTAATGTCATGTCTTCCTGCTTCTTTGCCATTAAGATTGGGTCAGTTGTATACTGCCGAGTGATACAGGCCTCATCAAATCAACATCTCACTCAATTCTGGATTAGTCAAGTCAGACGTAATTAATTTATATAGCCAAGCACTGTCCATTTTAAATAAACATTTTGATAAATGATAAATTAATAGACAGACAGATCTAAAACGTTGACACCCAGCTAGTATCAATCATTCATGCTAGTATTCAAAAGCCGTTTGCTTTTAGTCAGTATGAGTAGGCATCAAAGCTGAGCATGTCTTGCTCCACAGACCTCTCAAAGGCATTTCAATCATTGCGACGGTTATTCCTGAAAGGAAAGCATACATTTTCAGAAAGTTTCAGAAGAAAGAGGTTTACTTCAGTATCCGGTTTCCATGTCAACATTCATTTTCTCCCACTATTGCTGCTTTGTAGACGCATCAAAATTGATTTAGTTGGCCTGGAAATGGAACCATTGCAGTGACAGGTAGCGGAGCTTTCTCCAAGCAAACTCTTCTGAAATGCATTGGAATGGAGTAAGCATAACCATGAGCAACTACAATCAAGTCAGCTGGATGAGACATAGCAGACTGATCAAAGAACAGTCCTTTGTGTTCGTGATGAGGGTGACGGCAGGCCTATTATTGGAAGAGAAGTTGTGCTGTTAATACTGGCTGAGGTTACTTTATCAAGAGTTCCTGCTAAACAGATTAGACCGACAATACTCTGGGTACAGTGCATTTTCATTAGTAATCTCCTTATAATATCTACCATCAAATAGTACTTGTCCATCAGAGGCTAAAAGTAATGGTTCACAGACATGGATAATGTGAATTCCTGGTCTTACCACATTTCCTTGGGTAAAGAATTACAGGTCATGCAAGATTCTCACTTAACAATGTACAGTTTGCAACATAAGGAATAGTTCACCCAAAAATGAAATTTAGCAGAAAATGTACTCACCCTCAGGCCATTTAAGATGTAGATGAGTTAGCTTGTTCATTGGAACAGATTTAACACTACAAATTTAGCATTAAATCGCTCACCAATGGATCCCCTGCAGCGAATGGGTGCCGTCAGAATGAGAGTCCAAACAGCTGATAAAAACATCACAATAATACAAGTAATCCACAAGACTTAACCAGTTAATGTCTTGTCAAGCAAAAAAATGTGTGTTTGTAAGAAACAAATCCATCAGTAAGGCATTTTAACTTTAAACTCTAATTTCTGACCAAAATATCAGTCCATGATTCATAACACTTCGTACAGTGAAATAGTCCACCTCCTGTTGCTCTCTCACATCAAAATACAACAACATATTTGTGCTTAATCTGCGCATATTTCTCACCTGATTCAGATGAGACATTTTCATTAGAGAGAGCAATATAATGGATGGAGGACTTTTAGCTAGAAGCAATAGTTAGAATTTAAAAACATATAGATTTTGCAGCTATTCGATTCACAAGGCATTTTAATGATGGACTGGAGTCGTGTGGATTACTTTTAGATTGTTGCAATGTTTTGATCAGCTATTTGGACTCTCATTCTGACTCTCATTCACTGCAGAGGATCCATTGATGAGCAAGTGATGCAATGCTAAATTTATCCAAATCTGTTTCAATGAAGAAACAAACTCATGTACATCTTGTATGGCCTGAGGGTGAGTACATTTTCAGCAAATTTTCATTTTTGGGGGGTGAACTGCTCCTTTAAAATGAAATTAAGATTTAATACCACAGAGTCTGGAACCAAATGAGGGGGAAATATAGCTGCAAGCATACAGCTGGTCCAAACAAAACAGAAATTAGGAAATCCAATGTACACATGAGGAAGTTAAAGACAATAGAGAATAAGGGAACATACAGTATCATACAGCAATAGTCAAATAGCCTAGATAAGGATTCTAATGTATATATTAATAATAAATGTTTGTCCATTCAGCTATAAGAGCATGCACACCAGATTTCAAGCAAACTCCTTGACTGGTTCATAAAAATATACCCAAAAAGTAGAAAAGCTAAAACAATGACATCATAGAATCAAAAGGAAGATTTGTTTGTCAAATAAATAAGCTGGGAATGTGTGTGACATTTCAAATTCACTGCTGACCAACAACACTCAGTATTTCAATTTTAAAGAAAGAATAAAAATAAGCTGAAAAGGCAACAATCCTCTAAAACCAAAAGCAATAAGCCTCTAGCAGTTTTACTACTTGGACCCATAATAAGTCAAGTGTCAAAGGTGCTTAAACGTTTTCCTTTTAGATTTTATATATTTCTATTTATGCACTGAAGGTTAATATGGAAACAAAGGTAAAAAGAATGTAAACGTGATTTGGGATTTTCTATAATGGATCCAGTATGTTAGGGAATAAAAACAAGTTGGAAAAAAAGATAATCTCTCAGCAGGGTTTACAGGAGAGAATAATCCGTTTTGCACACTTCCAAATAATTATAGTAATATGAAGATAATTACAATGGAGGCAAGGTAGCCTCATCAGAGCCAGCCCTGCTTCTCTGATGTAATTCAATTTATGTTTCCTATGAAAATAATCAGTCATACAGATTACTTAAAGCAGAGATGACGTGGTTGTAATTGTGTTCCATTCATTTGCAGCAAAATTATGGGTTTGAAATATGCAGGAACCCTATTATCTTTAAAAAGAAAAAAAGTCTATATTCTTATAGGAGAAATTAGGTGCTATAACTCAAAACGAGCGTTTGTATCTCTGTGTAATGCTGTGAGAAGAAATTGTGCATATTTATATTATAAAAGCACACACTAAGCAAACTTTTATCTAAAAAAAAAATTTAGTCATTTGAGTAAATAAAAAAAGATTAAAAGTAACTAGAATTATAAAATGATAACAACCAAACAATCATTATTATGTAACATTTAAATCTATATTTTTACCTAGTAAAATACATCATTCTTTACCACGTTGTCCTCATAAAAACAGTACACACACAGAAAGTGACTAGAAATAATTGGATTTTAATGCAAGTTTTACAGGCGATAATGGACAGTAATAAGATTATCTTATTTGA
This sequence comes from Sinocyclocheilus grahami, assembly GCF_001515645.1. Classification (NCBI taxonomy): domain Eukaryota; kingdom Metazoa; phylum Chordata; class Actinopteri; order Cypriniformes; family Cyprinidae; genus Sinocyclocheilus; species Sinocyclocheilus grahami. The sequence goes on from NW_015505368.1 coordinate 133,170, forward strand.
AGTCGGTTGGTTGGCAAGCTACAGGGAGCAGCTCCAGATGGAGAAAGATGGGCGGTAATGCAAAACTGGGCACTGTGGGCATAAACCTCCCACCAGTTTACGTACTTCTCGCTATTTCCCTCTCTCTCTGTGGCTGTCATCCTACCCCTGATCCCTCTCTCTACTCCCATGGAGGTGGAGGCAGCATCAGCAGTCCTGCCCCCCGCATAGCTGATTCTCACATTGGGGGCGATGGAGCGCTGCCCTCCCATTTTCCCGAGGTCTCCGGGTTGGAATAAAACCCTCAGGGCTAGCAGCTGTCAATTAGCGATAACTCTGCCCACCGATGGACTCCTTAATCAGGCCACCATCGCCTAGCAACCAGCCGCTGGAACACCTCACAGTGGATCCCTGATGTAAAGCACAAAACTGTGGACCCTAACGAGGGAAAGCCATCCCAGCCCCCAGCACTGGGACCCTGAATTTTGCAAATCAAAGGTAGTGTCATGAGAACAAGCTGCATGCGGCATACCACTTTTCAACTGGCTTGTCTTTTTCAAATGTCCATGTTCACTAGTGTTAGTTTTCAGTCATTTTAATCTTTTAAACTTTAGAAAAGTCCTATTCTGATTGAGTAAAAATATTTTTTTATTATTATTATTTCTTAAGTTAACACTGCAAACATTCTTGAATCAAGATAAATTTACTTGAGAAGCACAATTACTTAAGATAGTAAGTCTTGTTTTCTGAAGAATGCATCAACAGATTGTTAGTTTTTGATTAAAATAACAAAACATACCAGTCAATGGGGTAAGAAAAATAATCATGTTCATTCAAAGGGAAAACAAGATTTTTCGTTTCCCATTGGCAGATTTTTTTTACTTAAGACTAAATGTAACTAAACTAAAAGTAAATGTATCTTGATATGAGAATGTTTAGATATTTGTAAGGAAAAAGGAAAAATAAATACATTTCAGAGAATATCTGTATATGAAGACTTCAGATGCAAAACCTCTAAGCCCATCTGAGATTTTTCTGAGATTTTTTCTTTAAAATTAGTATTTTTATCATGCTCCTATGTTTAGGTTTAGCAATTTTATTATTGAATGCCTTATCACAAATGTCCAGTGTTGTTTTCATAGGAGCCTGATAAAAATTCAGAATTAAAAGAAAAATCTCAGACAGACTTGTATGTTTTTTGTATCTTAAGTCTAAATATGTCTTTTGCTTCATTTCACTGGCAGGTTTTCTCACTACTATTACATCTATTAAAGGGGTCATATGATGCTGCTAAAAAGAACATTATTTTGTTTATTTGGTGTAATGAAATGTGTTTATGCAGTTTAGGGTTCAGAAAACACATTATTTTCCACATAATGTACATTATTATTTCTCCTCTATGCTCCGCCTTTCTGAAAGGAGTCGATTTTTACAAAGCTCATCGTTCTGAAAAGCGAGGTGTGCTCTGATTGGCCAGCTATCCAGTGCGTTGTGATTGGCCGAATACCTCAAGTGTGTGACGGAAATGTTATGCCCCTTACCATATTGTGATGCCCTGTCCGGCCGGGGCGTAACATAAAACCATGTCTGCATTTGTGATCGGAGAAATGACAAACAACAAGTGCTACTCTACACTGCCCAAAAAACTCGCGTTTGAATCATCAGTGGCAAATTCTTTAAATATAAAAAACATACTTACAGTCTGTGAGTCAGAACAGCCGGCATTGTAGTCTACTCTACCAGGATCAGAAACAGTCCTCCATAAAATGTGCTGAACACATCTGAATATTTGGTTTGAACTGTTCTTGAACAGTGTTGTAAATACAACTTAACTACTGATTTCTAGTCGTGTCCAGCACGGATCAGCTCTAGGCATGACGAAGCGGATATCGTCCTCTTTTGGAAGGCCAACCAAAGTAGTTTAGCTTTCACAACGAAAACACAGCGCCTTCACGGCATGGCGGCAGCAACAGTACTACAGCGAGAATAAAAGTTATGCCTTCTTTCTTTGCTTGAACATTTGGGCGACGTTATGCAAATATTCCCACATCGTGAAGTAGACATGTGGGGGCGTGTTAGAACGAGCCGTTTTAGGTAGGCGTGGTTGACTCTTAACTTTTCTAAAGAATATCTCTTTGGATTTGAGACTTTAGTCTTTGCAACTTTACAGATCTTCTTTATGCACCAAGAGCTTGTAACACTCCAAAGAGAAAGGAAAAATTGAAATAGCATCATATGACCCCTTTAACCCACCTATTAAGAGGCTTTCACACTAAGGCCCTGTTTACACTTGGTCTAATACATTTTCATCAATGGATGTCACAATTGGATGACAATAAATACAGGGGTAAACATGGTCTAAAATATTTTTAGCCTGTCCAGTTTTGACCACTTCCAGAGGAACAGTAGCTGAAAAGGCATTCGACCGGATTGATTTCATAGTGTAGACGCTCATGTGATTGAATGCATTTGAACAGCCACAAAAGACCGCCGGCTGACCTAACAAGTGTTATGGGACATGTTTTGAGAAAAAGCAAACCAAAACAATTGATTCCAACTTTGTTGTTGTTCCAAAACACACAGATTACAATCAAAATCGCCATAAACATTCAGATCCTTTTCATTCCCTTCCTTTCCCACTCCCTCATAAGTATCATACAGGCTATATTCATGCTCCTGTGAACGTAGAGTGTGACGAAACAAAAGTGGGGAGCTTAGACGAAATCTGAACACAAGTGGTAACAGAAGACACATTTAAAATGTAAGTTAAGACCAGGTGTAAACAGTAATGTGCCTTACCTCACCACTTGTGACTGGACTGTAGAAAACTCTTCTTAATACCAGGTTTAAGCAGGGCCTAACAGAGATTAAAAGTAAGATCAGAATCAGAATCAGAAGAGCTTTATTACCAAGTATGTTTACACACACAAGGAATTTGACTTGACGACAGGAGCTTCCAGTGTAGAAGAAAGTACAAACATAGTGCAGACATACATAGGAATAACACAGTAGGGATGTAATATAACACTAATATAATAAAAAATAAAAGAAAAATTTAATAATGTACTTTATACAGAAATAGAAGTATAGGAAAAAATGTAATTGTTTAGATAAATGTACAGATATGTTTATTAGTGTGCAGATATGTTATTTACAAAGTGTGCAGTTTAATATAAATATAACTATGTTAGTTGTGATGGACGATGTATAATTATGAAAGATTAATTGTTCAGACTGAATTTAGCCTGTGGGACAAAACTGTTCTTGTGCCTGGCTGTTCTGGTGGTCAGTGCTCTGTAGCGCCGACTAGAAGGCAACAGTTCGAAGAGAGAGTGGGCTGGGTGTGAGGGATCCAAGGTGATTTTTTTAGCCCTATTCCTCACTCTGGAGATGTAAAGATCTTGGAGGCTGGACAGAGGGGCACCAATAATCCTCTCAGAAGTCCTGACTGTATGTTGTAGTCTCTTGATGTCTGATTTGGTACGAAGACCCGGTTCACATCCTCTACACAGACCTTAAGCACAGGTTGAATGGTGGGGGAGGGAGGGAGGGGGGTTGCAGGGGTGGTAGGTGAAGGTGTGAAGTGCAGATCAGAGCGGATGGGGGGTGGTAGATGATCCTTTTCAAATCTACAGTAAAACACATTCAGATCGTCAGCCAGTTGTTGACTCTCCGCAAGCTGTGGGGGTGGTGTCTTGCACATGGTGATGTTCCTCAGACCAGTCCATACTGATGCTGGATCGTTTGCTGAAAGCTCTTTTCTCAGCTTTTCTGAGTAGATTTTTAGCCACTCTGATCTCCTTTGTTAGTCTGTTCCTGGCCTGGTTATACAAGATTTTATCCCCACTTCTGTAAGCATCCTCTTTGGCGTGACAAAGCTGTTTGAGTTTCCCAGTAAACCACGGTTTATCATTATTAAATGATAAGAATGTCCTGGTAGGAATGCACATATCTTCACAGAAACTGATATATGAAGTTACAGTCTCTGTGAGCTCATCCAGATCGGTGGCTGCAGCTTCAAAGACGCTCCAATCAGTGAGGTCAAAACAAGCTTGTAAATCCTGCTCTGCTTCATTAGTCCATCTTTTAACAGTCCTTAATACAGGTTTAGCTGATTTCAGTTTCTGCCTGTAGGTCGGTATAAGATGAACCAAACAGTGATCAGAGAGCCCCAAAGCTGCTCGTGGGACAGAGTGATATGCATTCTTTATTGCTGTGTAACAGTGATCCAAAATAGTGCTATCTCTGGTGGGACTCGTAATGTGCTGCTTGTATTTCGGCAGTTCACGGGAGAGATTTGATTTGTTAAAATCTCCAAGAATGATTAAAATAGAGTCTGGGTTCCTTTGCTCCATTTCAGTTATTTGTTCGGCCAGCTGTTGCATCGTGGCGCTCACGTACGCGTCCGGAGGCACGTACAAATTCACAAGAATGAAAGAGAAAACTCCCGCGGTGAGTAGAAAGGTTTACAGTTTATGATGAGTGCCTCTAAATTAGGACAGCATACCTTTTTCAGCGTTGTTACATCTGAACACCAACTTTCGTTGATGTAGAAACACAATCCACCACCTCTGGTTTTCCCTGTTAACTCCCGAGATGCAATCCGCTCTGAACAGCTGGTAGCCTGGCAGATGAAGCACGTTGTCCAGAATGGCTTCACTCAGCCAGGTTTCAGTGAAGCACAGTGCAGCAGAGTTTGAAAAGTCCTTGTTGGTGCGGGTGAGGAGAAGAAGTTCATCCATTTTGTTAGGAAGGGAATGGACATTTACGAGATGAATGCTTGGGAGCGCAGTCCGAAAGCCGCGCGCGCAGAGCTTCACCAGGGCGCCGGCGCGTTTCCCTCTTCTGCGTCTGCACGTGCGTTTGAACAACACCGATGTACCTTCGACTAGAATGTCCAACAAAACGTACGAATAATCAAAAACCGGAAAAATATTGTCTGGGGTGTGCTGCTTAATGTTAAGGAGTTCGTCTCTGGTAAAACTTATAGAAGAAGAATGACAAAACACAGAACAAACAAACAAAAACAATAGAAGAATCGCGGAGCTCAGCGTCTTGGCTGCCATTTGCGACGCCATTTATGCGGTTTTCACTGAAGATGTCACTCTAGTGTTGGTTCCTATTTTTTGCACTCTTACTGGTAGTTGCCACATCACGTCATTTTAATTTGCATAAAATGAAACTGCTCAACACCAGCATATTAAAAAAACAGTCTCACGTTGAGTCTCAATTTGCAGTCACCTCAAATCACACACTTTTTTTTTTGGCCAGTGTTTGTTTTAAACACCTCTTGACAGCGGTTTACAGCCACAAAGCACCCAGAAGTAATTCTTAATGAGCGACAGAAACCAATGGTGATGTGAAAAAGGTGAACTTTGTGCAAAAAAGTAGTGATTTGCTGTCTGATACAATTAGTATAACAATCAATTGCCACAGATATTCTACTAGTGAAAAACAGTAGTGAAATGATAAAAGTCCAAATTTACAGCATTCACAAAACAGTAGTCAAATTTCAATCATACTAATGAAGCACATGCCTCATCAAATACATTAATGAGGAAAAAAAATGAACTTAAATGATTTTAGCAAATGGCTGCAATATAACAAAGAGTGACAAATTTAAGGGGGTCTGAATACTTTCCGTACCCACTGTACTCAGACAGTATGCAATTTTGTACTCGTGCACCACCAATAATTACATTTAGTTTTCTTAGGTTTTTTTTACAATTAATTATTTAAAAAAATATATATTTTTAAGATTTTTTAACTTCAACTTCAAAACTAAGAAAGAATAAAAAAATCTAAATGTAAAAAAATAATGACCGGCAGTTTTCAAAACATTATGCTTTAAAAAAAAAAAAAAAACTGACACAACCTGTTAAACATCATAAAGCACAAAGATGTATACAGTAAAGCATATTTTTACAGAGACTACACATCCTTAACACGTGTCTGTTCATCTCAGAAATATCCGGTTATTCCTGGAGGTCTCCTGCATCCTTGCTGCATTAATAAGCTGTGAGTTTGACTGTGTATGAGAGATATCACGGCCTGATGGAGTGGCCTCATGTGATGCTGTGAAGGGGTGATAAATCCTTGTCGCTTTTTATTAAAGATGGCTTGTGCAAACAGTTAGCTCATATACGGCTCATGAAGACAGCGAACGGAGGGCAAAGGGAGAAGATCAGTGTGTGTGCAATTCGCCAGACGCTCTGTGATGTCATTAGGCAGTTGGTTGTGTGTGTGTGTGTGTGTGTGTGTGTGTGTGTTTGAGAGTGGGGGTTGGCATCTGCAAGGTTGAGATCCAAGGAGAGAATCTTGTTAGCCTCCATGAAATCCTCATGCTTGCTATTAATATGAGTCTGGATTTTAAGCAGCAGTCTACCAAACATATTGCACCCACAGGGCTCTCTGACAGATTCAGAATTTTTCAGTCATGTCAAGTATGAGCGCTGAACTTTTGACTGAATATAAAAATACGTCAGGCAAATTAAACCTTAAATCCAACATGAAATCCAAATGGGCCCCATTTACTTTTTTAATAGAGGTTTCTGGTCTTATTCTGCATAATTCATTGGCAGATTTCTTTGCCAAATACATTGTTTTAGGCTGCTGTTCAGGTCATGCAGCCTTTCTGAAATATTGCCAGTAGTTAACACAGTCATTCAGTGCTGGTTAATATTAAAGTAATATGTAAAATGACAATATATTTCAAATAATTATTTATATAAAGTGTTAACATTGTAATAGTCTGAGATGCTTTCAAAGGTTATTGTGACCTTCAGCTTCCATGTTCCTGGTCCAAATGCATCCTCAAAAGTGGATGACATTGGGTTTTTAGGGGGAAACAGAACTTCATAATCCACTAAAACCTCAAATTCATTTCAATAAAGAAGCCCATTTTGCGTGATCCACACATTTCCCAGTAAATCCATTTTTTCCCTATTATTGAATATCCTATTTCACTCTAAAATATTCCGCTTTTATTTTTACATCAAATAAGGGATAGTTTGCACAAAAATAAAAATTCTGTCATCATGTACTCTACCATGTTGTTCCAAATGTGAATGACCTTCTCTCTTTGGAACATAAAATACTTTTTGGCTATCTTCTTTTGTGGTCTGAAGAAAGAAAGAAAGAAAGAAAGAAAGAAAGAAAGAAAGAAAGAAAGAAATACTAGTTTGTAACAAAATGAGGGAGAGTAAATGATGACAGAATTTTTATTTTTGGTGAACTATCCCTTTTAAAAGCTCAAATGTATTAAGACAGTAAAATAATCATGTGTATTTGTTTATTTATTTATGGTAATCAAAAGTTTTTGGCTGTCTTCTGTGTTCTGAAGAAAAAGAAAGAAAGAAAGAAAGAATGATGACAGAATTTTCTTTTTTGGTTAACTATCCCTTTTAAAATCTAAAACATATTAAAACTTAATATTAATAAAGTTTGATTTCATACTTGTAAAAGTTGCATTAAAATGGACTGTAGTTCACCGACACTAAATGTACACAATAACTATTTTATTGCTTTTTCTATGTTACATTAAGGCCTTCATAAATCACAAAATTCTATCTTGAATCACTTGATTCATAAAGACAAGCATCTAAAACAATCCAGACAAAGCAGATGGATTTTGATGATTCATGATTTTTCATGCTGGGGCCAGATATTGTTGTGCAAAGGATCTTATCCGGCATTCTGATACGATCATTATTTACTTGGCAAATTCCAGCTGAGTGAGGCTGATTTATGTAAATCTGATGCGTCATCGTCTTGCTCTGTGTGATCAGACACATGCAGGGCAGCTTCTCAGGCTGACCTCACCGTCCTTTGTGGTTGACCAGTCTCCTAAAATGTGCAATTATAAATGACCAGCATCTTTTTTTATTCAATGTGTCTGTCCCTGTCTGTCCTTCAAGCTCTCCATCTCTCCCTCCCTTCCTGAACTCGTGTGGGTTTGTGTCCTTATGTGGCGGGATGCTTGGCTGACCACAGCTGTGTGGCTGAGCCGTTCAGACGAGACGGCCTCATCTCTCGCTCTACATGCATGCTGCACATCCATACCTAAGAACAACAGTCAGACAGGACTCTGCAGCTTAACTTGGCCACTCGTTCCCCTGAAGCGACATTAAGTTAAATGAGAACGGTAACGATAGTGTAACACTATATGGAAATATAAAAGTCTGAGGAATTGTAATAGTCTTTTCCATGAAATGTATTCATTCATTATTTGAGCAGACAGCACGCTTTGTCTGCTAGTTGGTTGACATAAGCCTTCTATGGTTACAAATGAAAGCCCATCATGGGTGTAATATCCTAGAATAGCGATTTGAAGGACATATTTTAATATAAATGAGATGTGGGAGAAAGCAAATGGCAAAATCAGGGGATAAGGAAATGAAATTATAATGCCAGACATTACAATCTACTGTCTAATAAATATTGTAAGCATCACCGTAAGTACCTTTCTAGCTGCTTTCTACATTTTTGAAAATTTCTGTGTTTGAGTAAATCCATCTTGCTTTGACAGGGCTCCAGAAATTTTTTTTATAAATTAAAATAATAATAATAATACAAAATAAAATAAAATAAAATAAACTGTTATTTATTAAGTTGATAAATAACAAACAATAAATGTTGTTTTGATTATGGATCCAACGTTTAGCCAATCGTTTTCCATTTAATTTAGTTTATCTTTACAATTGGACAACCAATAAAATATATGTTTGATAGACGATCTGATTTTTTAAATAATAGCATCATTCATTTAGAATAACATTTTTAATTTATACAACACTCAGTTATGAAATTATATTAATTTACACATTGTCATACCACTAACCAGTCAGTAAATAGACTGAAGCAAGCATCTCAAATCTAAAATACTATACATATCAGCAGTTCTCGATTAATTTCCAACCGGACATAAAAAATAAATAAATAAACAAATAAATTACTTTCAAGTCATCCAATATATTATTGTTTGTTTGTTTGTTTCTTCTTTGGAAATAATCAACAAAAATCGACAACATGACTCTAGTCCATCAATTAATGTCTTGTTAAGTGAAAAGCCAAATCCATCATTAAGGCATCGTAAATGCATTACTTCTGGCCAAAATACAAATCCATAATCCATAATCTTGCTTCCTCAGGTGAAAAAGTCCACCCCTGTTTGTTCTCTCACATCAAAATCCACCTACATATTTGTTTAGAACCGTTTTCACTTGTAAATGGTGCTTGATTTGTGCATATTTCTCTCCTGATTCAGACTTTTCCACTAGAGAAACAATATTATGGATACAGGACACATATTTTAGTTGGAAGTGAAAATGTAGTGAATGTATTTAAGATTTTTTTTCTTACAAACATGCAGCTTTCACTTCACAAGACATTAACTGAAGGACTGGAGTTATTGCTTGTGGGTTATTGTGGTGTATTTATCAGCTGTTTGGACTCTCATTCTGACGGCTCCTATTCACTCTATTGTTAAGCAAGTGATGCAATGCTTCATTTCTCTTCTCTGTTCTGATGAAGAAACAAACATATCCACATCTTGGATGGCCTGAGCAAAATTTCAGCAAATTTTCATTTTTGGTTGAACTATTCCTTTAAAAAGAACCATTCATAAGAGTCTTTCCACCCCTAAATTGTTTTTCTGTGCAAGAAACGGTGCCAAACATTCAAATAAGCTGATATTTGAGTAACGGCATATGGACACACAAAAAGCTTATAAGACCGTCACTAATGTTCACTAGATTTTAAATTATTGTTGCACATTTTTATTTAATTTTTTAATCACAATCTAGGGCCCTGTTTAAACTCATCTGTATTTTTAGGGATTATATTATCTTTTGATGTGTATACAGAGCCATAGAGAGAATCTTGCTTTATGAAAGACCACAACACAGCTCTTTATAACCACCGTATATACCTCACTCTCTCATCACATTAAGGTCTTACCCCATCCATTCCATCCGTATAAATAAACTGAAATAGGACCACACAAAAATGAAAGCCCCCGGACCTTTTGTGAAAACAGAAGAAAGCGACATACTGTATATTCTATAAGAAAAGTGAAAAACAAACAAGAGGAGCAAATTAAGTCAGGGTGTGCGGGTGAGTGACGGGCCCTGGTCACAGAGGAGTTGAGGCGGACCTGTTTCTGTGCCCCCCACACACAAACTAAACTGATACACATGTAACATCTTCAAAGAGCTCCGACTCCCTGTAATCACCCATGTTTGCTTTGATCTTGGGGAGGGCGAGAGAAAATAATTACATGTTTCTCTGAACCATCTCACGATGAATCAAAGGTGAAATTCTGTTGGGGCAGTGGAATGGGATGGTAATAAGAGGCGGGTCTTTAGCATTAGATGGGGATGTGATGATTTGTACATGGAGAAAGTAAGATACAGCATCGAGAGGCAAAATATGAAGGCACCCTTTGAAGACTGCTTACCTTGTAGCGTACCTGTCCATGAACCATGAGACAGGCCCCGCCCACAAGTAGTGACGCCATGCAATAAGTGGAATAGTATATTAATGATAAATAAATATAATAATAAACATTTTCCTCTTAATTTATACTTTTTGTGTAAATTAATATATATTTGCTTGATTTTCTATATTTCTGTCTTTTAGAAAAAGTCTAAAAGTCTGGAACAGGTACACATTAAATTTAAACCATACAGAAGTTGTCAAAATATCGAAAGCAGTTTAAAATGTAGTGATGATAGTGCTTACAATATATTTATCAGACATGTCTGGCATTATATTAATTTTTTTATTACATTTTCATTTTGTATCATTTTACTAAACAGTATGTATACGTAAATATGGAAACCTGAATTTTCAGCAGCCATTTCTCCAGTCTTCACATGACCCTTCAGAAATCATTTTAATATGCTGATTTGGTGCTTAAGCAATTTTTAATGTTAAAACAGTGGTTCTACATAATATTTTTATGGAAACCATGATATGTCTTCAAGATTGTTTGATGATTAAAAAGGTCAAAAGAAGAAGATTTATTTGAAAGAGTAATGTAAACAATGAAAAAATTATAATTTAGAGCATCCTTGCTGATTAAAAATGAATGAATAAATGAATGCATTCCACATTGCTGGTGCATTATGCCACTATATTTTTGCATAAAGTTTTCTCTGCTCACCAATGATTGTTGGGACTCATCTTGCAGAAAATTGCAAATCTCATTGACAAAACTGCCTTCTGATCATTTCAAATCATTGTCAGTGTGAACGCCCTTACGTTTCCATATTTCTAGGCATTTATAAAGCTATGATAAAAATGACAACAGAACACACTGTAACTTTGCATGACTGCTCTGGGTTTTCTGTGGTCTGGAACATCAAATAATACCATAAATATCCAATTAGAGATGTCCAGCTGTTCAGCTGTTAAACACCAAAATAACCACCCTGCCCAATCAATCACTGGAAAAGTGAGTGTAGTATTACAGTGGGATAGATCCGAATGCGAATACTGTCCCATTTTCAGACATACCGTCTGTTTGTTGAGTTAGCGTGACCTCTCCACAGGCTACCGTTGGGAGGAAGAGGGAATACAAAAGAGAGAAACCTTCATTCGAGCCCCTCTGGCTAAATATAATAAAAAATAACCCCAGCCTTTCCACGCAAGCTGGTCTGATTGGAAAGAGAAGGTTTCCATTTACAACCAAAACTGAACTAGATTCATGTGAATGTGGAAAACTGTCATTTTCAAGCTTTGGGCTGAATTTATTTTTGGAAAACAATACAAATGCACTTAAATTAATTAGTCAGAGCTCTTGACATAAAGCCAGATTGTCAAATCGCAATCCAGCCAGTCACTGTAATGTAAAGTAATGAATATGTAGAAATGGAAAATAATGAATACATAGTGGAATATATAAATAATGAATCACCTTTTGACATACATTCTGTGCATTCTGGATAAGCATTAAAATCATAGTCACAGAATTACTTTGAGTTGTCACAAGCAGGTTTGTTTGTGTGTTTAAGTAACTCTTCTGAGCTGAAGCTTTGTCGGCTGGAAATGTATAGGCCTTTAGATGCAGAGTAATGGATTATTTATGCATGCATTGGAGATTACCATAGAAGGACATATTCCATTTAAAGACACAGTGCATATAAATCTGTGTTGATTAAAATTAATCTTAAAATTTCTGGATTAAGTCAGTGTAAATTCAACCACCCACACTTGTAATCTATAACGGACTACACATGATGCCTTGAACCGTCAGCAACGGTGGGGGGTGAATGAAACATACGTGTGTAAAGTAGAGAAGATGGGGTTACTTCATTCATCCAGTCAGCTCAACTTCAGCCAGAAACTCTGGCCAACATCAACAACGCACCACCCTTGAAAATCAGGGAGCCAACTCAAATTCACCGGCTGCCTCAAAGTCAGAAGCGAACCATAGACCCAGACCAACCCGATGTCCTGGAACATTCCGAACAGCAGGAGTTTGGGTTTTGACACATAAAATCAATATGAGATAGAAAAGTGTTTCAGCAGCAGCACCGGACTTAAAATGAAAACACTTCAGAAGAGCCTTTGCCGGCTGACAGAGCTGACAACAGGATCGATCGGTCGGCCTTGAGCAACGCACAAGAGTACCTGAGAACTTTTACAGGTCTGTGCTTGCTGCAAGCAGATGCTGTATTGGAGGGTAATATAAATATATAAAAGCTTTTTTTTTGATAAAAGGCAGGCATCATAATTGCTATTGTTCATTCGTAGAATTAGTGATTTGAACAAACCTGTAACTCTAAGTATTATATTTCAGTGTTTGTGCATTGTGGAGAGTTGTGCCATTTTTCTTTTTTATGTAAAAAATAGTTTTCTTTGTGTATTTGTAGCTCCTGATTAATCTTACATTGAATTCTTGAATATCGTTCAAAACTTGTATGATTTAAAAAAAAAAAAAAGGTTCTAAATAAAGTATCTTATACTCATAAGTATCTATACGACCTCGCGCCACATAACATCAAGGGGTTGGAGGGTGGACGCCTCCAAGGCGGTACTGGATCCGGGTCCCATGGCGGAGCTGGTAGCTCAGGAGGCCATGGCGGAGCAGACAGTTCAGGTTGCCATGGCGGAGCTGGTAGCTCAGGTGGCCATGGCGGATCCGCCAAACAGGTGAGGAGTAATCAATCAAAACAGGTGAACAGAATAAACGATGATTAACTAAATGAGAACAGGAACTGAAAATAGGGGCAAACAGGAATTAAACAGAGACAAACATGTGACAATTAAGTTTATTACTTTTTTTATTCTTTAATGAATAGAAAGTTCAAAAGAACAGAATTTATTTGAAACAGTTTTTTTTTGTACCATTATAACGGTCTTCTTAACTGTCACTTTTAAACATTTTAACGCATCCTTGTTTAATGACAGTATTAAAACTATACAAAACCAAAACAAAAACGTATTATCATTTACATTTATTTAAGGAAAAATAAGCTTGAGGAATCACCTGTATCAATACAAACTGACATGCACAGCTATTCAACATTAACTATTTTACTGCCTATTGGGTCAGTAAATGCAAAATTTTATTGTATGTGTATGTGACGTTGCATGTTACTTTAATGAAAATTCACTATTGGTAGGTTGATAGTCTGAATTCTCACAACACTGCATTACTCATAGCCTGTTACCTCCACACAGCTATGTATCACCTTATGCAATCTAGTAGAAATAATCTTTCTATACTTACAACTTATGTTCTAGATGTGACTCAATAGATCTGTAGAAACATCTTTGTACATCCACTCCTATCACTGGTCTTCATCTCAAGAGACCTTGAGAGACCATGCTAGACCATCACAGAGAGCTAAAGTACAACATTTACTTGTACTTAGCGGACATTATGTTCTTAGCAGATGCCGATAGAAAGAAGATATACCACATAAGAGGCAATTACCAGCAAGGAAGCTGGAGAGAACACGTCAAGCTACTGTTGGGAGGTTTGGCCATAATAGAACCAAAAATGACTCAATACAAGAATCCCACAACAGTTGTTAATGCAACACTAGATTAAATTATGAATTATTATTATTATTATTATTATTATTGTTGTTATGCTACCAATCAAATGGTTTGGGTGTCTATCTATTTCAAAATTAATTCAAAATATTCAAAATGAATGATTCTAGAACTTGTGTTGTTTTGTGTTGTTAGTTATAAGCAGCGACTACAGCCCCATGTCTGTGAAATGATCAATGTGGCCATCAATGTGTCTTCACTTTAGAGCACAGAGCAATGTCAATGGACACAGTCATCAACACAGGCCGTAATAGAGGAACAGAGCCATCAAACGCAAGAGGGCACGGTCTGGGTGAGGACAAAGTAGCCATAAAAACTGACTAAGGAACTGTTCAGCCCAGAAAGAGAGGAAATGAGAGAGGCATGAGTCAGAGGCCTCTTTCAAACTCAATGTCCTCACTTTATCAGAAATCTGTGTCATTCACCCTCATCCATTTCCTTCTGTCTCACACACACTAAACCAGCCAGACACACATTACATCCACTTCATCAGACAGAACGCGAGAGGTGTCCTCATCTGAATGTCAATGGTTCAGGGACAAGACAACGTGATTCCTGAATTTCTTATTTAATTTAACGTTACCTGGAATTGCCTTTCTTTGAACACGTTGCTACAAACAAAGGCATTATTTTTCAGAACAGGGCACAGTCTCACAGTTCCAGTGATGCATTGTGGGCTCTTTAAAAGGGACAGTTCACCCAGGAATGAAAATTACCTCATTATTTACTCATCCTTATGTTGTTTCAGACTTCTGTGCTGTTATTTATTTAGAACACAAAACTAGAAATTTTGATTAATCTTTACACAAGAAAAACAGAAAAGCATCTTCTTACATCATACCATACCTTTATGTGAGTAAATACTGATATAGATTGCCTATAGCAGTGTTTCCCAACCGGGGTGCCGTCTGTCAGGACCAGGGGTGCCGTGTCTGTCGTTATTTTTTATTTGTGCTATCATTATTAATTTCTTTATTTGTTCTTATTTTATTACTGACTGCTTACTTGTCATTTTGATTCAATTCAAAGTTTGAAATCAAGCTATCTCCTGCTACTGCACCAAAATTACCCCACTGTAAAATTTTAAAAAACACTGAGTGAGCAAAAATTTGTGCGATATCTAGTAATAATGGCAATTAAATAATGTTTACATATGTATAAAAGCCTACATTAAAATCTGTCATATAAATTGGTATCTTCATTAGAAATTAGCCTACTGATTGCCACCACTGATGGACAAAATGTTTTAATAATATTAAAAATATCTGTATGACATTATATTCTGCAGTTCTTCCCTGTTGTACCGAATATCTATACTTTTCAAATGATCATATTGAAGTTAGAAATTCAAATATTGTAACAAAATTCATTTTGTAGGGTGCCACAAGTTTGTTAAAATTTCCAAAGGGTGCCGCGACCAAAAAAAGGTTAGGAAACACTGGCCTATAGCACAGGCTGGATATTAATTGCTACATCTACACCAATAGTGTAGAGTCATTTGAGAGTTGTTTATGCGAAATTCTGACAGAAATTGAGACTCATCAGACCAAGCAACCTTTTTTCAATCTTCTATTGTCCAATTTTGGTGCACCTGTGTGAATTATAGCCTCAGTTTCCTGTTCTTAGTTGACAGGAGTGATGCCCAGTGTGGTCTTCTGCTACTGTAGCCCACCTGCTTCAAGGTTCAACATGTTGTGTGTTCAGAGAACCTTTTCTGCCTACCTCGGTTGTAATGAGTGGTTACTTGAGTTACTGTTGTCTTTCTATCAGCACAATCCAGTCTGGCCATTCTCTTCTGACCTCTGGCTTCAACAAGGTCTTTTTGCCCACAGAACTGCTGCTCACTGGATATCTTCTCATTTTCGGACCAAACCCTAAAGATAGTTGTGCCATTATATTGCTAGTATATTTTACAAAATGTTGCTTCTTGTACATTTTGTTGCAGTTTCAATGTCAAATGTCCAGTGAGTGGAGGTAAAAAGCATGGGCAATTTTTTTCTGAAACAGAAAAACATGACTGTGCCAACATTTTATTACATTGGTTCATGCACTTATTGTGGCAGTGAAACCTCCAGTGCCACTAAAAGGTTAATGCTCTATGGCATTTCAAAATAGCATGGCACCTACACTAAACCCTAGCCTAAACCCAACCGGCAGTGTTAATAAAAGAAAATGTGAGATAAAAATGCATTGGCTAAAGCAATCATACCATTTCTGCAGTGAATTGTAGGTTGTTTCAAAAATGTAAGTAAAGGCATTATTTTCCAATGAGTCTTTTTTTGGGATTACAACATCTCACAACTCACACTACCATTGTAAAGATGAGTTTAGTGGACCCCCTCATCATATACAACAGAAGCCACCCTGCTCTGATATACAACATCTTCATATCAGAAATATGGATTGGTCTTGTCAGTTCAAAGCTCTAGTGTCCAAACAGATTCACACAAACAACATTATGGAATTGGGTTGCATGACTGTGAATTCGATCCAGACAGATACAAATTAACAAAATCTGACAAGGAGAGTTAAGTGAGTTCCTCTCTAACACATTTAACAAACACATTCACTCTCTTCCCAACTGTTTTCTCAAAGCTACAGCACTTATCCACCAGCTTTCTATTAATCAATGCCCAGCGCATTCAAACAAACAGGAAATCCACCTCTCTTTGCTTGTGATCCTATACGCAATATTATTCTGCACCTCTGTTTATTTACATTCGTGCTGCAGAATCAGGCCATTATTTCAGAACGAGAACAGCTGAGAGAACCATTCTAGATCACTAGGTCAGCAATGGAGAGAGAGAGGATAAAAAAACAAAAACAAGCAGTGTCTGAGGCTGTGTTGATCATACTGCCATCCATATCCTATAGCTCTTGCTCAGAAGGTAGAAGAACTCTCCAAAGACCAACCTTCTGTTTCATATTCTCCAGTAGCATATGCCCTTATGAGTGCAGACTTTGAAATGTTAAACACATCACTATAACTGTCCTGATGAGGGATCTCTCTCTCTCTCTCTTTCTTTCTTTCTTTCTTTCTTTCGCTTTTGTTTTTGTAATTAATCCGGATGTTGATCAAAATAGTTCTTTTTATTCACAATGGGAATTACATTCCATACATTTATGCAATGTTCTAGATTGACACCATTATTTATTGTTTTAAATAACTTTTAAAAAAATTTTAATGAGTGTTTTTCAATGAAGGTGTTCATTTGTGGTTTTAAATATTCACAGAGTTGCAAGTATCAGTGTCAGTTGTTTAATTTTATATTGGGACATGCAAAAATGGCAATTTACTACAAGAAAAAAAATTAGCATGGGGTTTGCAATGATTTAAAGGCAGTGTTTACTAACTGTGTTAAATCCAGAATCTTAATAGATTTTAATTATTATAAGGTAATGAATGATCTTGCAAAGTTTTAATTGATTTGGTGTTTACAGTAAAAGGGGCTTTGTGTGAGATTTTTAATGATAAATACATTTTTCTTATCTAAAGTTTTGTATATTGTTCTTTGATTAATGTCACAGTAATCCAAATAATTGTATATTGTAATAAAAGTGGCTTGAAATCTCAAATCTCTTTCTTTCTTTCTTTCTTTCTTTCTTTCTTTCTTTCTTTCTTTCTTTCTTTCTTTCTTTCTTTGAATTGTGGGGACATTCCATAGGTGTAATGGTTTTTATACTGTACAAATTGTATGTGCTATTGCCCTACACCTAAACCTACCCCTTACAGGAAACTTTGTGCATTTTTACTTTCTCAAAAAAAAACTCACTCTGTATGATTTATATGCGTTTTGAAAAATGGGGACATGGGGTAATGTCCTCATAAGTCACCTTCTTCTTGTAATACCTATGTTATACCCATGTCGTTATACAAATTTGTGTCCTCATATGTCACAAAAACGTGCACACCCACCCACCCACACACACACACACACACACACAAAGAAGTTCAGAAGCTACAAACATAAAAATTAGAAGAAACACATAGCTAAATAAAATGTTGTGTCTCACATGGACTTCAGAAATATGGTTTAATTGTAAATTTAATAATTTTCAAAACTCCAAACATGACATTTCTGATACTTTTGTGGTGTTTGAACACTTATTGTTATTTAGTGATGTGGACAGTTACAGTGTAAAATGGTTATGAACATTTAAAAAAAAGAAATAGTTTATAGTTCCCCTGTAGTGAAAATCAAGTTTTTATGTTGTTTATTTGTCTATGTGGTGTTTTTAATATTCTTTTAGACAAACCATGTGCCAATCCATTAAGCAACACCATTGCTGAGAATTTTCTCCTTAAAACTGTACTTTCCCAAAGGCAGTCCCAGAAATGAGGTTTGATACGTACTGGGTTACCCTACAGGTAATCAGGCGAATCAGGAAACAGAAACACAAGGTTCTGTTGGTGGCCCCGCTCTGGAGGAACCAGCACTGGTTCGCAGAGCTGTTTTGGCTGCTCTCAGCAGTCCTGTGACCCATTTCCCTGAGACGAGACCTCGTCTCTCAGGCGAACAAAACAATATGGCACCCCCAGCCTGAGCGGTGGGCTCTGCACCTCTGGCCTCTTGATGGGAGTCTGCGGACCTCCCAGAGAGCGTGCTAAATACGATATCTCAGGCTAAAGCACCCTCTACAAGGTGGCTCTATGCCCTTAAATGGTCTGTCTTCTCGGCCAGCCATAGCAGCCTCACATGCTCCTATAGCTGGCAAGTCGGTGGGCAGGAACAACCTAGTTGTTTGCTTTTTGAAAAGGTCTAGGAGGATCAACCCGCCTCGCCCTGTCACCTACATGGGATCTGCCCACGGTGTTGAGGGCTCTGAAGAGCCCTCCCTTTGAGCCGCTACAGTACATTGACCTTCGTCCCCTGACGCTAAAGACCGCTCTGCTACTGGTGTTAGCATCGGTAAAGCATATGTGAGATCTGCAGGCACTCTCGGTGAGCCCTACCTGCCTCGAATTCGGGCCCAACGACTCCAAGGTCGTCCTGAAGCCGAGGCATGGTTATGTACCAAAGTGCTCTCAACTCCGTTCAGAGCACAGGTAATAGCTCTATTGGCGCTTCCTCCTTCGGAGCAGGACCAAGAGCTGAATTGACTCTGCCCCATCAGGGCATTGAGAATATATATTGAGCGTTCCGCCCCGTTCAGGCAGTCAGAACAGCTTTTTGTATGCTTGGGTGGCCGCACCAGAGGGTCTCCGGTCATGAAGCAGAGACTTTCCAAATGCATAATTGATGCTATCAAGCTAGCATACACTTCTTTGGGCCTACAATGCCCCATGGGAGTAAGAGCCCACTCAACAAGAGGCGTTGCCACTTCCTGGGCTTGGTCTAGCGGTGTATCCATTGCAGAAATTTGTGCGGCGGCCGGGGGAACCTCGCCGTCCACATTTACCAGATTTTATAATCTGGATGTCGCGGTCTTACAGGCTCGGGTCCTTTCTGCTTAAACGGACTTACTCTGGCCATATGGCAAAACCAGTGCTTCAGGCGTTTGCCTTCTTCACTGTTCGCGCTTGGCCCCCACTTGGTTCTGAGGCTATACAACTTACCTTGGAACGATTACTCAGTGCCGGGCTGACCTCTGTTAATTTGGCCATATCGCCTTCTGCAGGGCTTCCCTGCAAAATACTTGGTCCCTCTGTGCCACATTGGTGCTCAAGGCAAATTCAAGTATTAGTCGTTCCTCTAGCATAGCACGGCGGGATTGTACTGGTTCCCCATAGCGTCTTAGCAAGACGCAGTACAAGTGAAGTATCGATAGTTGCGGGGGTCTTCGAGTGAATTGCAGTGAATAACCTCGTTTTATAATCCCCAAAACCCAGTTTGGCCTTAGCCCGCGTGACAAGGGGTTGGATTAATTCGAGTGACTGGTCGCCATATGGGGACCCCACACTTAGAAGAGGAATTTTGCTCTCTTTTGAAAACACTTTCAAAAAATGCTTCGCTAGACTTAATGCTCTCATAGCGAGAGCAGTCAGCCCCCGTGCGCGCTGCCTCAGCGTGGGAGTGGCCCAGACGCATCCAATTTGAAGCTGCCAGTGATAATAGTCATTAGCGACAGCATTCTCTTTTAATCCGCCTAAAAAGATCAAACCACTCATTAGAAGAGGAGTACTGATGATCTTTATGTGTAAACACTCAGGCAGATCAAAATTGCTGCGCGCATTCTCTCAAATCAACTCGTAGTGGCCGAGGGGAGGGGTGGGGCCGCCTTCATTAAAGAAGACGAGCCGCGAGCAAAGCAGAGCGAGACATGAACTCTCGTAGTGAGAAGAATCTGTCTCAGAGAGCGCAGCCTCAGCATGGGCGTGGTCCAGGCGAGAGGCGCATTCAAATATGAAGCTGTCAGCAATATTGAATCATTGGTGACAGCGTTCTGCTCCGATCCTCATAGAAGGATTGTGTCACTCGATAACGAACACACTGGCGGATCAAAGAGCTGCATGGAGAGTAATGCACGGGGCTCAGCGACGAACACACAAATGTGAAGCTGCCAGTGTTCTGCTTTGATCTGCGTGGGAGGATTAAGCCGCTCAGTGTAACGAGGGGCGCTGATCCTCACGTGTAACACACACTGGCAGATCAAACACACCTGATGTGTGCCAGCATGAAATTGCTCAAGCCTGATCGCTCACCCCACGAGCTCGCCGTTGCTTCCGCCAAGATAACTGGGAGCAGAGAAACATGAGAGCTGGGAGGCGGGCCGCCTTCTGAAAGCGAACAGGGGCAGACTACATTCGTGGTAAAAGCAGCCAGTCTCTGTGATCGCAACCATAGCGACACACACACAAATTTGATGCTGTCAGTGACAGCGTTGTGCTTTGATCCACCTATGAGGATAGAGCCGCTCGATGTAACGAGGGGCGCTGATCTTCATGTGTCAGACACGGATCGAAGCGCAGCGGGAGAGCGAGCATGCAGGCTCTGTGCAGGCATGAGATCACTCAAACCCGGTTGCTTAGCTCCCAGACTTCGCTGTTTTTCTCTCCAAGGCTCGCTGAAAGAGGAGAAACGGGAGAGCGGGGCCGCCTCATTGAAGGCGGTCCGCGAGTGGAAAAGATCGAGTCTCATGCTCTGAGTGAGCATTCTGTCTCAGTGAGCGCACAGCTCACTGCCCTTCTGCAGCGGATTAAAGTGTCACGGGGAGAGCGTGTATGCGGGTACAGTGCCAGCATGCGATCGCTCAGACCCGGTTGCTTAGTTCCCTGACTCTGCTGTTTCTCTCTCCAAGGCTCGCTGAGAGAGGAGAAATGGGAGAGCGGGGCTGCCTTCAGTGAAGGTGGTCTGCGAGAGGAGAAGAGTGAGACTCATGCTCGCAGCGAGAGCATTCTGTCTCAGTGAGTGTGCAGTCTCTGCGTGGGGGCTACCCAGACAGGCGACGCACTCAATGCCCTTCTGCATCGTGCAAGATTCCATGCACGAGCCACACTCGCAGCGTGACATTTGCAACAACTTCACTAGAAATGTTGCTCTTTTAGAACATACCTCTTAGAAATAAGTTATTTTAGGCTCGGGGGTAAGCTGGGACCACTGCTGCTGTGACGCTGAAGGCGGCAGAGAAGCGGTGAATCAGCCAAGCAGAGGGTCGCTGGTTCAGCTTGAACCGCTGCGAAGCCGATTCTACGGCGAGAGGCTTTGAGTCTCGTAGATCAGCGATGAACTTATTCGTTGCTGAAGGAGAAGAAATCTGAGGATCCTATGGTGAAGTGTCGCTTATATAGCCAGATGCCCTGCCCATTCTGGCGGGTTTAGTCGCTTAGCTCCGCTGCCGAGCCATTGGTTCGTTTTTTAATTCACTGCATGAACCAATGGCCGTGCAGTTACACTGCGTTATTGAAAGGCTTCAGTATTCGGAGAAAAAGGAGTGAAGTATCGATAGGGAACAGCACTTTTTTTTTGCTATGTCACAAAAAACAATAACCAATCACATCAAGGGATCCTGTCAATGACATAATGATTAGCATATCATTAACTTGGCTGTAAAGCAGGGGCTCTAGGCAGAAGGCAGCCAGGTTAATCCAGTATATTTTTCTGTAGATGTTTTGCTAGCTGTTGATATTTTTCAATATTTTCACGATGGCAAGTGCTGTTAGGTGTTTATTTATTTGTATTTAGAACCGCTAACTTGAACAATAACCCGAGCCAACAGTGTAAAAGTAGACCGGAGTCAGACCTACCCACCTCTCCCACATTGGCGTCCACTCTTCACTCGCATTTGCTCGCGGGTGCAAACTGGAATCACAAACTTGGCTGCATTCGAGTCTTCAAGGCATTCTGAAGACACAACATCGTCAAGTAAGCAACTGTAATGAATGTTACAGTATCCACTGTAGTTGTCTGCTAGTAAAAACATAGTTTTATCAGTCATTATCCGTGGATCAGGAGGCCCTGGCTGGTGTGACTGAGTGGAGGAGGGGCTAATTTGCGTATTCATAGATCCGCATATAGTAAATGAGGCAAGGGTGTACATTGAGTTACATTCAATAATTTAAGGAATGAGAAAATAATTTTCACAAGAAAAAAACATTTAAATATGTCATTTTGAAGATCAAACAAGTTTTAAGGGACACTTTTTTTGACTACAGGGGGACTTTAAATGTAAATGCTACAAGTAATTTAAAATTTATAGATGTTCCTGTGGACTTTACGTTTTTAACTTTTTATGTCAACAAGTCATATAATACAAGTGAAAAATATTACAAATATACATTACTTTTTCAAGTTTATTTGAGGCCTTTTAGTGACTCTTAAAGGGATTGCTCACAACAAACAACACTTTTGTATACTGTCCCTCATGTCATTCTAAACCTGTATTATTACAATTTTTTCCCCTGTGAAAAACAAGAACAATATACAATATAGTATAATTTTCTGGAGAACAAGCTCCAAAAATGACATGCAGCTTATGGGTCCGTGTACGTTGCGTTATTAAAAACAGAAACATGAGAAATTGACACCAATTTCATTTTTTCAAAATAAAACAAAAAAACAAGAAATCGCCTTGATTTTCAGTTTTTACATGCAGGGGTAGAAAATGGATAAACAGTTTGAATGTTCGATTTCCACGTGTGGGCGGAAATGAAATGCCCCTTTCCAATGATTAATCAAGCAAGCATCAAATGGTGCTGTCATCATGTCGTCTTCAGTTTTGTGCAACAGAATAAGAGTCCTCCACTGTTAAAGCGTTTATTGCAACTCCTGCGTTAATCTCCCTCTCATCAAACAACCAGACTAACAAATGGCTTGACAGAAACCATACTGGGGCAGCACCTAGACAGGGCTTACTTCTGTGTAGGCATAGATTCTATATGGCAAATATTAGGTGCTTATTGCAGAAATATGTATGTACTTCAGATTGCATACCTTGTCAGTGTCGTGCACTTTGCTTGGCCATTTGTTGTTATAAACAGGAAAGTGTGTTCAAGCGCCAGCAAAACAGTGTAAAGAAATACTATTTGTGAGAAGCAGTCAATCAGCAGAAGTTAAAAGCAGCTTGTAAAGGTATTTATTTCT
The DNA here is from genome assembly GCF_001515645.1 of Sinocyclocheilus grahami. Lineage (NCBI taxonomy): Eukaryota > Metazoa > Chordata > Actinopteri > Cypriniformes > Cyprinidae > Sinocyclocheilus > Sinocyclocheilus grahami. The sequence goes on from NW_015505368.1 coordinate 156,734, forward strand.
TGTCTCAGTGTTTAGCTCAGTTGTCGTTGCTAGGAAATGCTTGTTTTGGTTATTGTGTGGAGATGTGCTGAAATCGCGTTTGGTCTCATACTGTATCGCGTACCTTGTCAGTGTTGTGCGCTTTGCTTGGCCATTTGTTGTGATAAACAGGAAAGTGTGTCCAGCTGAATTCAATTTGAGTTTTGTTAGACAAATATAAAAAGCTTAGTATACCGCGGCAGCCCTCTTGTGAAGCTCTCCTCATGTGAAGACCGAAGAGTATAAAGACCATTGACTCTACCGTTCGACTCCACCGATCAGGGACACCAGCAAGGCACATAAGTATCGCTTCTGATTCATTCTCTTTCCTACTACTTGTTCCCCTTCTGTTTTCAGTTTTTATAACCAATTCTTACTATGTGTTTCCAGATCCCTACTATTACTACCACTCACAAACCATGCATCACACACTGTAGGCAGCGCAATCCTAACAACCTGCG
>NW_015505368.1:157525-158944 GCF_001515645.1 Sinocyclocheilus grahami
TATTAACTACGGCTACTCACAAATCAGGCAACCAACTGGACCTTATTTACACACGACACTGCTCCACTGATCATGTGCTGGTTACTCCACTGCACACCTCGGATCACTTCCTCCTCACTCTTAACCTCAACATGATTCCTGACACAACACATACCCCTACACATGTCACTTTTCGACGTAACCTATGCTCTCTCTCTCACCCTCCCGGCTATCTGCTATGGTTTCATCTTTGCTTCCTTCCCGTGAACAGTTATCATCTCCTAATGTTAACCGTGCTACTGATACTTTCTGCTCTACTCTTACATCTTGTTTAGACACTGTCTGCCCCTTGTATTGCAGGCCAGCTCGTATCACCTCTTCTGCCCCTTGGCTATCTGGTGTTCTCTGTGAGTATCGTTCTAAGCTCAGAGCTGCAGAAAGAGTATGGCGCAAATCACAAAATCCTACTGACCTTAATGTATATCGATCACTCCTCTCTTCATTCTCTGCTAATGCCTCCACTGCTAAATGGACATACTATCACAACAAAATTGTTTTAAATGCTCTTTAAAACGTTTTCCTCCCTCCTTTGTCCTCCTCCTCCCCCTCCTTCATCAACTCTAACAGCTGACGACTTTGCCACATTCTTCATTAATAAAATTACAAACCTCAGTGCACAATTTGCCATACCACAAACTGTCAAACACATCTTACCAGCAAACATACACTTTCTCTAAACTCACCCTTTCCAATCATCCTACTACTTGTCCGCTTGATCCTATTCCATCTCATCTCCTTCAAGCCATTTCTCCTGCCATTGTACCTGCACTCACTCACATTGTTAACACATCCCTTCACACTGGTGTTTTTCCCTCAACATTTAAATAGGCTCATATAACCCCACTTCTTAAGAAACCCACTCTTCACCCAACTATTTTAGAGAACTACAGACCGGTTTCCCATCTACCTTTCATTGCAAAAACACTTGAACGAGTTGTGTTCAACCAAGTCTCAGCCTTTCTCACACAGAACAACCTCCTGGACAGCAACCAATCTGGCTTCAGAAGTGGACATTCGACCGAGACTGCCTTGCTTTCAGTTGTTGAAGCCCTAAGACTGGCAAGAGTGGCTTCCAAATCTTCTATACTTATTTTGCTGGATCTGTCTGCTGCTTTTGATACTGTGAACCACCAGATTCTCCTGTCAACCCTATTGGAAAATGGCATCTCCGGAACCGCACGCCAGTGGTTTGAGTCTTACCTCTCAGATAGGTCCTTCAAGGTATCTTGGAGAGGTGAGGTGTCCAAGTCACAACATCTATATACTGGGGGGGTGCCTCAGGGCTCAGTTCTTGGACCATTTCTCTTCTCTGTCTACATGGCATCACTAGGTTCTGTCATTCAGAAACATGGCTTTTCATATCACTGCTATGCTGATGAC
>NW_015505368.1:159985-172211 GCF_001515645.1 Sinocyclocheilus grahami
GCTTCCAAATCTTCTATACTTATCTTGCTGGATCTGTCCGCTGCTTTTGATACGATGAACCACCAGATTCTCCTGTCAACCCTATTGGAAAATGGCATCTCAGGAACCGCACGCCAGTGGTTTGAGTCTTACCTCTCAGATAGGTCCTTCAAGGTATCTTGGAGAGGTGAGGTGTCCAAGTAGCAACATCTAGCTACTGGGGTGCCTCAGGGCTCAGTACTTGGACCACTTCTCTTCTCTGTCTACATGGCATCACTAGGTTCTGTCATTCAGAAACATGGCTTTTCATATCACTGCTATGCTGATGACACTCAACTCTACCTCTCATTCCATCCTGATGATCCGACGATAGCTGCTTGCATCTCGGCATGTCTAACAGACATTTCTTGCGGACCATCAGACCATCACCTTCAACTCAACCTGGCTAAGACAGAACTGCTTGTGGTTTCAACAAACCCATCACTTTATCACCATCCAGTGCTGAATTTCTCAGACCACATTGCTAGGCTCATCAACCATAAAAACAGCTAGAAACCTTGGAGTTGTGATTGATGATAAGCTGAATTTCTCAGACCACATTGCTAAAACTGCCCGGTCCTGCAGATTTGCTTTATACAACATTAGGAAGATCAGGCCCTTTCATTCAAAACATTCAACACAACTCCTTGTTCAAGCTCTTGTTCTATCCAGGCTGGACTATTGCAATGCTCTCTTGGCAGGTCTTCCAGCCACTTCTATCAAACCTCTACAATTAATCCAAAATGCCGCTGCAAGATTAATCTTTAATTAGCCGAAAAAAACGCATGTTCTGAACACCTCTGTTCATCAATTTAAACTGTCTACCAGTAGCTGCTCGCATTAAATTCAAGGCATTAATACTTGCCTACAAAACCACCACTGGCTCTGCACCCATTTACCTAAATTCATGACTTCAGAGTTATGTGCCCTCTAGAAGCTTGCGTTCTGCAAGTGAGCAGCGTATTATTGTGCCATCTCAAAGAGGCACAAAATCACTTTCACTGACTTTTTCATTAACTGTTCCCTCCTGGTGGAATGACCTGCCCAAATCAATCTGAGCAGCTGAGTCCTTAACCATCTTCAAGAAACGACTAAAAACACATCTGTTTTTAACCCTCTAACTCTAGCACTTTCTATTCTATTTTAATTCTATTTTATCTATATTTATCTTCTTTTTTCTTTTTTTATTTAAAAAACAACAAAAAACAAACAAACACTAGCTTTCTATTTTTTCTATTCTATCTACTTGTTTTTCTTTGTGTGTATATATGTATGTATGTGTGTGTGTGTGTGTGTGTGTCTGTATATTTTGCTACATTTTGCTCTGTTTTGCTACCTGTACTGCGTTAGGCTAACCGAGACTTGTCATTTGCACTCATATATTGTTGTTTTTATTGTCCTCATTTGTAAGTCGCTTTGGATAAAAGCGTCTGCTAAATGACTAAATGTAAATGTAGATCTGCAGCCACATTACCCTTTTAGTCTATTTCTTTGGCGCACCGCACATTTTATTTAGCTGTCCAGTTTTCAAAATCTGTGGCAAAGCTGTGTGACATTTGCATTATAGTGAAGTGCAGACCAGTATCGGTATTAGTGTGAATATAAAGCTATATTACCGTTTTGATTATTATTTCAATTATTTTTCATAGAGAAGTTTATAGGATACTGTCATTATCCCACGGCATGTTACACATGTATATAATACATGCTATTTTTATAGAAAAGGGAATTTTTCTAACTTTATAAAATATGTCTGTCACCTTTAATATTAAATTCCTGAATTTAGTCAATATTTGAAAAATATGACATTATAGGTGTTACCAATTACATAAGTAACAACCAAAGCCATCTTTGCACTGTGGCACAGAAGCTGCCTCTTAAGTTGAATTTAGATATATTTACACAATTAATGCAGCTCAGACTGCAGTAAATGTATTAACAGAGCAATTGCATTATGGAATGAGATTAATGCTTTAAACAAAAACATTCTGAATAGCCTACAGAAATATGAAATGAGTGACCAAATGAAACAATTGGATACTTGAATTATGAAGGTTACATTGCCAGTAGATGGCGGCAAGTCATTGTGTTGATTAATGAGTCACAGAGTCATCAACGCAAATGGGTCATTGAACCACTCACACAAACAATTCATTCAAAGACTCGGATTCATTCAAGAATGAAACGCCTGTGTTTTAAGTCAAATAAACACACTGTTTTGTGTCTAAAATTAAATCAATCCATACTCATTATTAATGAAATTGTACTGTTAAAATTAAAAGTTATGACTGCTGCGTATTCACACTAAAATCAATACTGGTCTGCACTTCATTATAATGTAAATGCATTTACACTATACGCAGCTTTGCCACACAGGTTTTGATAACTGGACAGCTAAATAAAATGTGCGGTGCGCCAAAGAAATAGACTAAAAGTGTAATGTGGCTTCAGATCCGAGGTACATACATATTTCTGCAATAAGCACTTAATACTTGCCATAGAGAAACTATGCCTACACAAAAGTAAACCCCGTCCATTTGTTAGTCTGGTTGTTTGATGAGAGAGAGACGAAATGCAGGAGTTACAATAAACACCTTAACAGCGGAGGACTCTTATTCTGTTGCACAGAACCGAAGACGACATGATGACGGCACCATTTCATTTTTGCTTGACCAATCAGTGAAAAGGGGCATTTAATTCCCTCCCACACATGGGAATCGAACATTCAAGCTGTTTATCCTTCTTCTACCCCTGAATGTAAAAACTAAAAGTTAAGACAAATTCTTGTCTTTTCATGTAAAAAAAAAAAAAGAAAAGAAAATGGTGCCGTTTTCTCATGTTTCTGTCTTCAATATTAAATAAAATGCAAACAAACAACTGAACACTGTACACGGACCACTATGAACTTGGTTCACTACAAATTGGTTTTCATGTAAATTAAAGATAAAAGAGAATAGAAAATGGAAATGGAAAAAGGGGAAACATGATCTGGAAAGATTGCAAGCTGGATTCAAACCTGCAGCTTTGAAACTTCAAAAGCTTCATATTTAACATATAGGTCTAACCTGCAGATTTAAATCTTTAACATTTGATAGAGTTAATAGAAATCTTCCACAACACCATCTGCATCTCTGGCAACCTCGGATGGGGTCATGATCCCAAGGTGAGACCCTGAACAATATTCGTTGTATCCCCCCCCCCAATCTCACCCTGTGAGTCGCTCATAAAGCAGAAGACAGTCATAAAGGCCACAGGTCCAAAAACATATTCCGCCTACTGGATCAAAGGCCTGATCATCTGATCCCAGCACACCCTCTCCAGCATATTACAGCACACATGAAGCTATAACAACCTCTTTTGGGCTTTATTAGTATTTTTTTCATTAGTGGAAAAGGTTACAGGCACACCGTTGAGATTCTCCAACGTGACGTGTAAATCCCTCTTCTGGCCTGCGTCTCCGGTTGCCAGACGGACTCTCGCACCCCAGCATTATCCTTCAATACAGGTGCACAAATATCAGCTCTCAAACACACAGATAAGCCAGGCTAATTATCTGGCAACAGCAGCCTCTCCCATTAATAATGGGAATATGAATATGGGCGTCTGAGGTAAACGCAGGAGACTTTCAGTGTGTGACTGTGAGTGTGTGTGCTGCGAGCAACAGTGGATGTGTTTGAGATCGAGATGAAGAAGACGCAAGCCTCGGGACACAGTGTGAGTGTGTAAGGAGACAGGAATGCAATCAAAAATACGTAATGGACAGCATGCTGTGTTTTTAGTCACTGAAATGTAAGAAGTGATGTTTGTAAAGTACACACACATCTTACAAAATGAAAAATAAAAATCAGCTTTTTAATTAGTGATTTTTTCTACCCTGAAAAAAACGTAACCTAAAACTGTTTTTATTCAAAAAACATTATTCAAAAATATTATTTAGCATCACTAAATGAACCTAAATATATGAAATTATACCAACAAAATTAATTTCTATAGGTTAAATCCAGTAAAAAAATGTATAATCACCACTTTTTAAAGTGTACATGTGTTGCCAGCATTATTATTATTATTACTATTATTATAGTTTTGTAATAAGGGTATTACAATGTTGTTACAATATTACTGCAATGTTTATTTATTTATTTCCTAATCTTACAATTTATGTGTATATTTATTTAACGTAAATATGAACCAAAATATGGTTTATGTTGTAACATGAACACAAATATTATTTAACATTACTGGATCAACCGTAATACATTAGTTTAAACCCACAAAACCTAATTTAAAGATTATATAGGGCAGAAACAGCTTCTCTCTGTTAAATCATTGGCCATAGTACAAATATTATTCATTAAGTCTCATTAAGTTAATTAAAGTCTTAAAAGTTTCAAAATAACTACAAAAAAACCTGTTTAAATTAAGTATAGTATGTCACAATGCAGGATATGTCAAGTTCCTAAAAAGTATTTCATGTCAGCAACCCATAAAATTGAACAATATTACAGGTAACTATTACTGTAAGTAATTTATTTGACTTTTTAGAACACAGAAATATTTAAACTTCAATTCAAAAGCTGATATTAAAATGTAAATTGCACTAAGATGTTCCTCAAAATCTGGGGTAAAGTATTCAGAATTCATATGAAATCTACTGAGGGGGAGAGAGAGGGGGGGGGGGGAAAGAAAAAAACAAAAACAGAGAGAGCAGAGTGTGGGTTTCAGGATCGTCTTCACCTGATGAGGGCAGACTGGGATCATTTTCCTTGCTGACAGAGCTCTAATTTCCCTTAGGAGAACTAAATCCAACCTTCTCTCTCTTTCTCTGTCACTCTCTTACTCTCCCTGTTTTTCCCCCTCTTTCTCTCTGTTCGGGTTCACTGAGCTTCTCTCTTTCCTCTGTAATGCTCTTCTTTTTGAAGAACACACTTATTTCACACCTCTTTCAGTGCAAGTGATTTTTTCAGTAGCTGTAGAATGAGTGTGTTATAGCCGATATTTGCTTGTGATTTAAGTTTGTTGTTGTTGTCGTAATTTTTTAGGGTGAATTAAAACAATTGAGTTTGCTTCAGAACCCACACTGTACACTTTGATCACTGTAACAAAAAATTATCATATAAAATAAATGTAAAAAATTTCCGGTAACAATTTAGTATACTGTAGGGACCAATTCTCACTATTAGTTGCTTATTAGCATGCATATTATTAACATATTGGCTGTTTATTGGTACTTATAAAGCACATATTCTGCATGACCATATTCTATATATCTAATCCTACACAATACCTAAACTTAACAACTATCTTATTATTATTAACCATTATTACGCAGCAAATTGGGAGTGTATTGAGGCTAAAGTTGCAGTCAATGGTTTGTTAATAGTGAGAATTGGACCTTAAAATAAAGTGTGACCAACCATTCAAATTAATAAATATTATAAACTGCACAGGCCTATACATATGCTAAATATTTAATTAATATAGTAAAAAAACGATAGGAAAATTTAAATTTTTTCTTAAATGCATCAACATAACATGATTGTGATTTATTTATTTGCTAACTTACATACTTGCCTAGTTTATTTTATCTATTAAATTTTTTTTTATTCAAGTATTCATTTTGCAAAATTTCATGCATTATTTTATTCATTAGTTTAATGTTCTGTGTTTTTATTTTATTATGTTATGTTATGTTATTTTGCTTTGCTTTAGCTTTTGCCCTGCAGTCCACGATCCTACAACAACACAACTTGCTGCTCATTTTGGGTCACAACCCACCAGCTGAGAACCTCTAAATTTGGATAATATGGCCCTTTTTGCACTTTCAACTTTATTATTAACTGCAACTGCACAGGAATGCTTCAGGTGCACAAATGAGATATAATCACATGACAAAGCAAGTAAAGTAAACACAAACTTGCATGTGATGGAGCAAGACAAGTTTAAGTATCCCACAGTACTATTCACTGCTAAAACTGTTTTTATCTCTTTCTTATGTGGAGGGTTTGTCAATAGCACATAAAACTGGACTAAAATCACTAACCAAAGAAAATGGTTATATCTTTATATTTTTATAAATGTACTTTGACTTAAATTGTGACTCCACAGCTGGTTTGCATCAAACCAAAACATATATCACTCAAACCACTACTTAAAAATAATGATTTCTTGCATATATTTTGTTAAGAAACAATCTTAACATCTTGATCATTTTAATTTGAGAAACAGATGTAGCCTTGCACGTGGAGCAGCACAGAGGCCAAGATTATAGAGAGTTAAGCCCTAGCAGAAGCACAGAGAGAGAGAGAGAGAGAGCGATACTGGCCCTTCTCCTGGACTTCTCTCATCTGCAGTGTGCACCGGCTCAACAGGGGTCTCTGGATCTAGTCATCTCCATGCAACGGGCCTCCTGCCATCCCACCCTTGCACCTCTGCCCAATCCTTCTCCTCTCAGCCCACTCAAACACCCACCCCATTCTGCAGGGCTGGGTCCTGCATCCCATCTGCCGCCTGCCACAGCCGGGCCAGTCCTGCACCCTGCTCCCATTTACAATTCAATTCAAGCCTGCTGCCCCCATCCCTCTGCAATCCACCCTGCGCTGTAGAGATCAGTGAGCAGCAGCACCTCAGTCAAACGGCATGAAGCCAGAAACACACCATCTGAGATCAGAGCGAGCCTCAAACATCTTTCCACTGTAATAGACAGGGTGACGGGTGCAAACCTAGCACTCGCTGCTTCCTGTTTTCTCACACTTTGGTGACAGCAAGTCATGCAACAGTGAGAGAACCATACACAGAGACATAACACTGTATATCCTCATAAACAAAATGTTATTAGAGTATAATTAAGTCAATATTGTATCTATATTAATTTTCTGTTTTGATTCATAAACAAAATGCTACACAAATTAAAGTATAAATTAGTCAATACTGTATCTGCATTCATTTTCTGCCTTGATTCATAAACAAAATGCTACACAAATTAGAGTATAATTAAGTCAACACTATCTACATTAATTTTATGCTTTGATTCCCCAACTATGGATGGTATATATTAATCGCGATTAATCATCTGACAGCACTAAAATAAATAAATGCTACTACAACTACTACTACTACTACTAATAATAACATGATTGTATATTAAGGTAAGGGAGGAAAAAAAAAAAGTTAAATATTAAGTATATTCACCCTGGACCAACTTTGTAAAGTCACAAAAAAATATATATTATTAAAAATGTAGGCAATTTTCATTGACAAAATACATATTTAAATAAATAATATACATATGACTGTATATTAATGTCACACAGGAAATAAAAGGTTAAATATTTTAACGTGTTGTAAAAGTACTGAAAGTAGCATAGTCTTATTAGTAACTGAAAGATCATCAAATATATGCACTATATAATAAACAAACACATAAAGGTTGGCAGATGTGTAACACTTTGTGAAATTCTTATGAAATCACTAAGGCAGATTCAGTGCAGGCCGGCATTTAATGCAGATTACTTTGCTCGTTGAAGCCATAAGTTGCATGAATATTAAGCGATTTTATACTTTTTGTTTCGCTTACCAAGAACATAAAGTAAAGTTTTTGTTTTATTTTTTTCCCACTAAGTATTTGATCTAAGGAACTGCAAAGATTCCTCTAATTTTCATACATCATTTTTGAAGGGGATACCCTGTATGTGATATAATCAATGACTAGAGGGGAAAAGGATGTTATGAAAGCAGAGACTAAATTAAGTCTCTCATGATTTTTTATGCTGTAATATGCAAGCAATATCCACAGGCAACCCCCTCGCCGGAAAAAAAGAAAAGTTAGCTTCTTTAATGATTAATTATAAATGAACCAACTTACAACATTCGAATAAGTGAGAGAAAAGAAAAGAGGCAAAATGTGCAGTACATGGTACTGTGAGGAATATGAAAACCAGACACTTGAGGAGACAGACAAACTGAAACAGCTGCTTCCAGTGGCCTCAATTCACCTAAAGTCAAGGTACAGCTAGTTCAGATGATGTCATCTGATGTTACAAAATCACTAGGCAACATCAAGTCCTGCACATTTTAATTCAAGCCACGAAGATCTGATGAAGTGCAAGTAAGTATAGAACAAATGCAGAAAGATATTTAACTGTACATTGTCACATAAGCAATCAGCCACTACACTGATTTTGTCAATGATATGTCACAGTTCATTTTAAAATGTATGTGTTTGATTCACTAAGGAGGTGTTTACACTGTTTTAAACTAAAAACCAAATTTTTTAAATGCGTTTTGGCTATTCATTTACACAACAATGGTGTTTGGGGGGCCTGAAAAAAGGATTTCAAATGGATTTCAAAGTGCAAGTTTTTGAAAATGATACCATTATTGTCTCCGTGTAAACTACAAAAAAGTAAATTTGTTACAGGGACGTCATGGGCACTGATATTACACGTTCAGTCAGTGACCTAGCCAACTACTGGCCTGGCATGCATAATACAGCATTTTTTGTTGTTTTTGCTGGATCTATGTGAACAGGGATCGACAATGTTGTTGTTTCTAATCAAAGCATTTCAAAAACGCAAAGGAAAAACTTTAAATTTTTTAGTTCATCATTGTTGTGTAAACAGAGCCAACAAAGTTAGGAATCAGACTACACTGCTTGTGCTGTACATTTTTGATTCATTAAAATGAACCAAAATCGAAAAAAGGAAACATGCTGGTTGCGTTGTATGTTTTTGATTCATGAAAAAATCTAAATGCTCATGAGAATCTTTTGTTCTGTAATCAAATAACGTACCCTTGTTGTTTCTCACTGTAGTTTCTTACTGTAGATTCAGTAAAAGTGTAAGAAGAAGACTCTGTCAGAGTACTAATCTCATTCATTTCTGATTTTTTCTTTTTTCTTTTATGTGGAAATGGTTCTAAATAACCAGTTTTCTAGTCACAATCCTGTGTTGCGTTTACACCATGTTATAATTAGTGATTGACCGATATTTATATTTTATAACCGATACCGATACCAATTATTTGCATGTTTATGTGCCCGATAACCGATATGTAGAACCGATGTTTATTTACTGTTATAAAGTAAATAAATTACTGCGTGAAGTAAGTCCATACTTCACTTTGGTTTTTCCTCCTTTCAGTCATCTTTAAAAAAGTGTTGAAAATTAGCAGTCTTTCATGTTAAATTTAATCTTCACATTACAACAATAAAAAAAACATTTTATTTAAAGCATCAGCAGCAACACTAATATTAACAATAAGCAAAATAAATGTAGAAGGTCTAATGTTTTCAAATGGAGAAAATAAATAAAGGAAAGGAGTCATATCAACTTCATTTTAAACTACAGTTTTAGTAGGTTTATAATATGTTTAATAGGCTAAAGAGTGAAGAATAATTCACTGGATAATGTTAATTCACTGAATAATATTCTCTGGAATATTGAAATATAACAAACAAAACATCGTATTTTATTGCATTTCTCAACTGGCATGTTATATCAGAATGACTAATAATGGTTTTGTCGTTCTAGATTATGAAATGCCTGCTGACAGCACAGTTTATCTATGCATTTACACAGAACTATTTTCAAACTGCGATGGCTCGTGGAGATAATAAATAATTTATTTCCATAGAGTTGTATCTATTTAGATGTTTATTAGCGAAATTATGGTTATAGAGTAAATGTTAATACAATTTAGGGTGTTTTAAACAAGTGAATCTTGTTAAAAGTTACATGCGGTGGCCGTGCTGGAGCATTTCCTGAGCATCAACCCGGTGAGTGAACAGCAATATGAAAGCGGCTTCACGAGACTAATGATGACCATAGACAACAGACAGAGAATTAAACTTAGCGTTTTTATTTCCAACATGCGCTCATTTATGGCAGTATTATTTAATTCATGCAAAGTTACTTCTTTCTTGGGAGAGGACTTGACGGATTATTTTAGCCTACGTTACTCCGACTTCATGAGACGATGAGCATATAGACAACAGAGAGCGAATTAAATTCAGCACTTTTATTTCCAACATGCGCCCATTCATGGCTGCATATTATTTAATTCACACAAAGTTACGTCTTTATTGGGACAGGACTTGACGGATTATTTTACGTGACTCCGTCAGTTCGTCTCTATTTCTTTGAGCCAAGCTGCATAAACTGCATATCAGGCATTTATGTAATACATCTAATTTGTGCATTAATGGCTGTTATGTTAAGTAAAGTTTACTAACTACAGTAAATCAAGTACCCGTGCACGCCGTTGTTGTTGTCTTGTTTCCCCTCAGATGCGCTGCAATGGTGATCCTGCTCGCAATTCTCAAAACATCCACAAGATGGCGGCGTTTATCGGTGAATCCAATATTACAAAACCGATATCCGATTATTGTAAAATGCTTAAAAATCGGGACAAATATCGGTAAATCGATATACATCAGGCAATCTCTAGTTATAATTCCTATAATTATGAGATGACGACCTGCACGTTCTTGGAGTTGCTCATGTTCTCAGAATTATGCATTTCTATGACACCCCCATTACAACCAAACTGAATCTGTGTTTAGTTTGAGTAATCAATAGACACAACTATAGTGGTTATGCAAATTTTAATCACACTTTATTTTAAGGTCCAATTCTTGCTATTAACAAACTATTAACTATGGCTTTTGCCTCAATAAACTCTTAATTTGCAATAGTTAGTAAGGTAGTTGTTAAGTTTAGTGAGGGATTAGGGATGTAGAACATGGTCATGCAGAATATGTACTTTATAAGTACTAATAAACAGCCAATATATTAATAATAGGCATGCTAAAAAAATACATCACACATGGTTATAACACGGCAGGTCAGACGCCCCTGACTGGTTCCCTTCATAATGAGTTCTGACAGAGAGCGAAAAAGACTTTTAGCCAAAGTGTTGGTCATCTGAGATCTGTGCCTTGAACTGTCCTGTCCCAACTGTCCCGGATAAGCCCTGAGCTCCCCTTCCGGTAGCTCTTCGGGCACTCCACGGAGAGGTGGCACACTCCGCTAATAGGCCATAATGTGTGCAATTATCAGCAGAGGGGTGCCCCAGTGCTGATGAGCAGTCTTAGCTGCCTTCATTAAGCTCTCCTGTTCCTCTCTGCTCCCTCCGAATGGACCACGATGTGACTGCAAGGCCTCTAGACGTCGAGACCCTCGCCATTAAGATGAAAATAATAATAAAAACGTCCCATTAGCATAATAATACCTGCCATTGTGATTTGATGTGTCTTTAATTTAAATAGATGGAAAAAGACTGAGAATGAAGAGCGGTGAGCTCCAGGATTCAGTTTGTTATATGATGCCGATATTCCTCATTAGCCTTCCTAATTCACCCGCTCATTTATTTATATAGAACATTTGCTTAATTGCAACTAAAAGCCAATGAAAATAAAAAAGCAGAAGGAAAACGGCAATCCGTTTCCACGCGAATGCATTCTCTGAGAGGTTTTCCACTGGATTTTGTTATTAATCTGTCTAAATACTGCTGTCTTTAAATACACAAACAAGTTTGTATCAAAAAACACACCTGTATAAACTTATAAAAAGACTGAAGAATGTTGACTTGCGGCCTCCAGAAAAAAAAAGGAAGCTGGTTGTGATTGGATGAGAAGAGAGCTAGGCCGTGTCAGGTCACCGGCAGAGCTCCAGTTCTGGCTCTGGTGGCAACAGCAGATGGGGAATTTATGACTGAAAGTACTTCCATGTTTTCCCATCATGCGTGCACTGGCGCTTACCAGAGAGGCTCACAGGGGGAGCGTGAATCGCATGTTAGTGCCTTGTGAAAGATGAGAGAGTGTTGCAGTGATGGGTTTTGAGCGATACCGTAATATATTCCCCACGCTTAAACTCATGTAACATTGCACACCGGGACAGCTTCTTTTCATCCCCTGAACCGATGTTCTATTCAGCCTTCTAACATTACAACCCTCAGGTATAAGGCTGTATATTTTGTAGATCCAAATCACATCTGTGCTTCTTCCAACATATTGGCCTCCCTATCGAGTTCATTTCAGATAAATGAGGTGCATGTTCTGTGCAGTCAGTGCCTCGCAATGCGTGCAGCAGAATCTGGGCCCGAAAGTTATTCTGAACACATCTGATGACCAGGGGTGTAACGGTTCAAAAAATTCACAGTTCAGTTTGATACGACACAGTGGTGTCACGGTTTGTTACATTTTCGATGGGGG
>NW_015505368.1:172299-182854 GCF_001515645.1 Sinocyclocheilus grahami
GGGGGGGGGGGTAATTGGTTACGTCGCAATGTTGGAAATATTTCTTTTAAACCATGAAGGCGAGCCAATGGATATCACACAAGCACGAGTTTACACATGTGCAAACTTTGCGCAAGAGTTATGCCAGTGAATGTATAAATCTCAGTCAATTCACTATGCAGAAAGTGAAAGCAAAAACGAGCTTTCTGCATGTGACGCTGCATATTCTCTCAGAAACGACGAGAGACGAATCTACTTCAACATATGCTGATAACGGTATAGCTTTATTCCCTTAATATTTCTCTTGTGGCCTGTACATAGTGAAAAAGAAAATGAGAAGAAATGTATTTTGTGTTAAACAGGTTGTTTTTGAAAGTCTGTGCTTGAAATAAAAGCTTTTTATTTCATAGATTTTTATTGATGACTGCATTGTTAATATTTTAATGATAGGAATATATTTCATTGTATGACAGACCTGTTTTAAAAGACCTTTTTAAAAACATTTTAATTGAGGAGTAAATAGCCTAATCTTGTCCTCGCAGCGCGTCAGTTATCCGGTAGGCATATTAATTGTAATTTTTATTTAATAATAAAAGCAACTTCATAATAATAATGGACCTAATGAAAATAAGAATGTAACAGGCCTACATTAATTGAAAATGCCAAATCCTCTTAATATTGCCGATAATTATGTTTTTGACAAGATCTCTGGCTATCGTCGATAAGATCATCATCTTTCGATGCAACCCAGCAAGGAGAGGTTATCGCGGGGCAGACAGCACTTTGCCTGTTACGTCATTTGGGCTGCCTTGTTGAGCGTGGGGACACTGAGAACATTAAATTTCATACACTTTAAGCGCTTTTATTTTCCAAATGTATGCTAATAGGATTAATACAACTAATTGCTCGGTTTGTAATGCATACCGAACCGAAAGCCTCGTACCGAACGGTTCAATATGTATACGCGTATCGTTACACCCCTACTGATGACATCCTGGCTATGATCATGTGTCTTCTGTGGGTTTCTGGCCCACTGTAACCCACTTATTGTGTTATAATTTATCAAATCATATATATATTCAAACTACATGCAAGCACATGCATTGATTTACCACCATTTTTTCTAACAATATTGCATAGAGAGTTCACATCCTTGTGGCAATATTTTCATTTGAATGATTTATATTTGCGTTCATATAACTTCCTACAGTTCAATTAATGAGGAAGCATGATGTCCGAATAAGCATAAATGGGTGCAGTTGCATTTTGATATTTCAGTTATCATATTGACAGTGTATTGAACTGTGAGATATTGTGACACACACAACGTAACATGAGGCACATGAGGAAATTACTTCAAACAACGTGAAGCTTCAATCAATGAAAATGCTCTCAATTTATGTTATACAAACACTGTAAATGTGCCTTTTCATAAATGCATGCACGCTTGTATGCTACTTATCATGCACTGCTAACTGGATACATCTGTCATAACATACCATCAGATGTACATTACACAACAAAAAAAAAGCAAAACAAAAACACAAAGCAAGACATGCTTATATCCACTCATCATGTAGTGCTGACTATATATTTGCATCAGTCATCCCATGCCATCAGATCTACATCAAAAAGCCTTAATTTTTAACATGTAAATAAAACAGAAGTGAATACTGTAAACAAAATAATACCAAGATAATAACAATAGAATAACAAAACAAAACAATACAAAACAAAAAAGCTAAGCAAAGCAAAACAACACAAAAAAACTAAGCAAAGCTAAATCAAAAAAGCTGACAAAACAAAAGTCAAATCTAAACCAAAACACATTATCACACATGCTTCAATCTACTCATAAAAATATTGTAATATTGTATAAAATAAAATATTGTACAAAAGATTAAAATAATAGGATACTGTAAAAAGAATAAGATACTCTAGAACAAAATAAAACACAACAAACCAAACAAATAAGCAAATTAAAACAAAACACAAAACAAAGCAATAACAAAATGCTACATGCAATCGATGCAGACATACATGAGACTGTGATTGTGCAAATGTCTGTGTTTGTATTCCACTCTTAAATGTGTCAAAAGGTAGTCACTAAATGTGTTGAATGAATATATGACTTAGCTTGATTTGAATGATGAAACATATACTGCAGGCAATCTACCGCTCCAGGCATGCTTGAAATTGTGTCTGTTTTTTCACTTTCTCTCTTTCAGCACAAACCTTTGCACACTTAGTGTTCCAGACTGCATGTTGCTACACTTTTTGGATAACAACCTGCTGGGACATTACCCAGGAACCAGCGAGAGGCCCCTCAGAGGCTTAAGCTTTTATAGACATGCGAACCTTTGCCTAAAAATAAAACCGTAAGAACCAAATAAATAATGTCTTTAAAACAGCAAAAGAAAGGTGGGGGGCTTTCACATTTTAAATGAACAGCTATAAATTTAGTAATAACACAGCATATGAACCATTATACTGCATATTCAAAGAAAACGGCATCCATTAGTTTTATGGGTCAAGGCTTCGTGACAAAATGGAACATCTATGAGAAGATCCGCGTCAGTCTCGGTTAAAACTTGCACAAGGCTGTCTTTATGGTTTGACTCACCTGCCCGCCTCTGGTTTGCTGAGTGAGGGGAATACCGCACTGCTTCCCTCTGCATACCAGTTACTCAGTGTGTGTGTGTGTGTTTTCCTTTGAAAAAGTTTCCCCAGAAATACTTTTTAATGCAGTTTTCCTTACAAATTGTATTATCATTATCAGCATAACAATTCGTGTAAATGTGTAAAAGGTATGGCATGATGTCATCCTTCTAAAACAATGTGCATTTACGTAAAAATTTTAACAAATTATCAAGTTATTCTTATTTCTTTATTGCAAAAAGCTAAATCTGGCACCGTTTTGGAGAGAAATGGGCTCTCGTTTTAACCCATATCATGTTGTGTAATGCTGAACTATGTGTTTCTCAAGTTGGCAGTCAAAATTAAAACGGCTGGATGATAGATATTCTGCATTCTTTATGACAAACAAGATAATGTGAATTACAGAAAGTACAACGTTTTTAAAATGTATAAATTGCGGTGTACAGCGTTTATTATGAGGGGGTAGAATCCACAGCTCAGTACTCACTACTCAATACTCATGAGTACTTTTAAATAGGCTACTCTTTTACTCTTACTCAAGTAGTTTTTTGGACAAGTACTTTTACTCTACTCACACTACATTTTTTGGAAGGTAATGGTACTTTTACTTGAGTATATTTTTTCAGTACTCTTTCCACCACACACAGCCTTTCCAAGATATCAAAGTGTGGCCCAAATCCACTGCAAACAAAACAAAACAAAACCTGGTCCCTCCTACGATTGTTGATTGTCATCAGTCCGCCTTTGTTTTGATGCCGGAGCAGGAGTAGACAAGAATGGCTCCTAAGTGATTGAAGTGCTCTCTTGTTGGATGTAATAATGAACATAGCAGTCATCATTTACACTCGACATCTGAGCCGCTGAAGACGCAGTGAATTAACTTTGTTTTTGAAGGGAATGTGCCCCCCGATCTACCTAAATGCATTTATGTTCACGCAAATCATTCGTGATCCAGCTTCACCTACAGAAGAAGAGTAAAGGTTCTTTTATGAATCTTTGCAAATCGCCTTTCCTAATAACGTGCTAGTTAGCAAGTTCCGTGGCTAAAGTAAACAGTCTCCTGAGAACGGCTTGTCACCCCACAGAAGAGAGGGGCGGGTGAGCCAAGGTCACTAGCATTTAAAGGAACATGCACTAAAACGGCTTGCTGAGAGCTGATTTTGACAGGGTAAAAAGGGTGTTTTACACTACCATTGAGCAATTTTAACCAAAGTATGTTATAGACTTTTCATTAAGACCCTAAAGTATCTTATCAACTTGTGGAAAATGGGCATCCGATGACCAATCAATTAATCAATTAATTAGACATACTTCTGTTATCCGTCAGTCCAGAAAAATAGATTAACTCAGGATAACTTCAATTATGTTATTTGAAACAGTTTATAACTATGTATTTCAGAATTCATTATTGCACCATTTACATATTGATGATCATCTTGCACTGTTTAATTCTGTCTGTTTAAATGTTATGAACTCGGTAGCTCCTTTAACATCTAAACCTGTAAAAATATAATCTGCTCCCTGGAGAAATAATAACACCATCCGCTCTCTTCGTCAGACCTGTAGGAGAGCAGAAAGGAAATGGAAGAAGGATAAACTTCAAATTTCTTATGAAATCTTTATTGATTCATTTAAGACCTTCTAAAGAGCTATGAGAGAGGCTTTCTACCATAAATGCTGCTCGTAATCCTCCAATCCAGATTTTTAAAGAACCGTCTTTTCACTTGTGTGTGAGATTTTCTTTCTTTTTGTATTACAAATGCTACAAATTTGCCACTGCAGCCTATTCCATCTGGTTCTATCATTAATGACCCATCTATTCACTCCTCAATGCCACTCTTTTAAAAATAATCGATTAATTAAAACCTACTGTTCCCCGTATTATATTATTCCTTCATGTTTTTTTTTGTTTTTTGTTTTTTAACAAATTGCTAATACCATAGGTCCCAGCTTTCTTTATATTATTAATAAATGTCTTGAATCCAGTATAGTACCAGATTATATGAAATATGCAACAGTTAGGCCTCTTCTGAAGAAACCGAACCTTGACCCTTCTTTTTATTCTAATTTTAGACCTATTTCAAATTTGCCTTTTATTGCGAAGATTTTAGAAAAAGTTGTATTCAATCAATTGCAGGATTTTTTGAGTGCCAATTCAATTTGGGATACATTTCAATCAGGATTTAGAGTGTGCCATAGTACTGAAACAGCTCTTTTGAAAGTTTGTAATGATGTACTCATCTCTACAGACTATGGAAATTATGTTATGTTAGTACATTTAGGCCTAACAGCAGCATTTGATACAGTTAATCATTCCATTCTCATTTCTCGTCTAGAGCACTATGTGGGCCTACGGGGTAATGTTCTGAAATGGTTTGCATCTTACTTGCATAACAGATGTTGTGCAGTTAATATCGCAAACCACACTTCATCTGTAGCCAAGCTTACCTGTGGAGTCCCACAAGGTTCTATTCTTGCCCCCATTTTATTTTCTCTTTATATGCTTTCGTTGGGGAATATTTTTAGGAAACATGGAATTTCCTTCCATTGCTTTGCAGATGATATTCAAATCTACTTACCATTAAAAAAGGCGATATAAATGATTTTGAGGTCTTGGCAGCCTGTTTGAAAGACTTAACTAATTGGATGTCTACAAATTTCTTGCATCTTAATGAATCGAAAACTGAGATTTATGTGTTTGGTCAAGCATCCTCCTCAGTCACTTTAAAAGCAAAGTTCTCTCAATTTAAGTTTGATTTGAAACCACATGTTAAAAATTTGGGCTATATTATAGATAGTCACCTTAAAATGGATAAGCAAGTTAATTCAATTGTTAGGTCTTGCTTTTTCCATCTTCGTTAAATCTAAAAAATCAAGTCATTTCTTAATTTTATGGACACAAAAAAGATTATTCATGCTTTAATTTTATCACGCCTGGACTATTGTAATTCACAGTGTTGTACCGTGGGGTTTCAGTTAGGGCCTTCAGTAAGCAACTGTAAACTACATACCCACATCTTACACATCTCTGTAACAGCTAATGCATATAATGCGCATATTATGCCGCACACAGGCTCTCAACAACAGCTGATCAACAATTTCAACAGTAGTCTAGATTAGGGTGGGTTAAATGCAGAGTAAATTTCCTTACATCGATCAGTAAAAGTAATTCGCCAATACACGGGTCACCATGCACATTCACATCACTCTAAAATGACGAAACGCCCACAGCAACAAAACTGTACAAATGCTGGACATCCACACACCACACCACAGTATTATCAACGCACCACGTACACCTCCATATCAATGTGCATGATACAATACTTGTCAAACTATAAAGCACTCACCTGTCACTTGTAAATAAAGTCCATGCGTCTGTCATTCCATGTCCCTTTACTCGTATTAAAAAGTAAACACGACCAACAAAATAACTTGTGCTTGGTGCTAGCTGTTAGCCACTCATAGCACTCATAGTTGCAATCTTTGAAATGGCGCACACAACCTTTGCTGGCCTTTGTTAGCGAATTCAGTTTAGGTGTTGGTCTTCCTTTCTCAGTTATTTCTCTTTTGTCTGCAAAAGAACGCCTTGAAAATGGCGTTTTAGTAGATCGGCAACAAGATCTGGTGTAAGGGCCGGCGACTGTGGCTGTTATTTTCTTTTCATTGAATCTCACTTTCATACCTTGGGAATTCCCGACTAAATGCTGGGAAAGCACTGGGCACGTCGCTAGACCCAGGGGGTGAGATTGATGCGCACATGTAAGTGGGAGCACATTACGCCAGTACTTGCCTTCCTCCATTGGCTGCCTGTAAGATATAGGATTGATTTTAAAGTACTTATATTTGTTTATCAGTCTATTCATAAGTATTCTCCTACATACCTTTCTGACCTTATTTCAATTCATCAGCCCTCCAGATCGCTTAGGTCAGCGAATCAAATTCAACTAAAGATGCCAAGATCTAGACTTAAAGGGGTCATATGATGTTGCTAAAAAGAACATTAGTTTGTGTATTTGGTGTAATGAAATGTGTTTATGCAGTTTAAGTTTCAAAAAACACATTATTTTCCACATACTGTACATTATTGTTTCTCCTCTATGCCCCGCCTTTCTGAAACGCGTCGATTTTTACAAAGCTCATCGGTCTGAAAAACGAGGTGTGCTCTGATTGGCCAGCTATCCAGTGCGTTGTGACTGGCCAAATACCTCAAGCGTGTTATGGAAATGTTACGCCCTTACCATATTGTGATGCCCTGTCAGGCCGGAGCGATATCTCTTTGGATTTGAGACTTTAGTCTTTGCAGCTTTACAGATCTTCTTTGTGCACCATGAGCTTGTAACACTCCAAAGAGAAAGAAAAATTTGAAATCGCATCATATGACCCCTTTAAACATCGAGCCTGTGCTAGAGCGATTGAGGTAGCTGGTCCCAATCTTTGGAATAGCTTACCACAACACATTAGATTAGCACCCACTTTGTCCATTTTCAAGCATAAACTTAAAGACTACTTTTTCGCTCTTGCTTTTAAATAATGTGTATATACTGTATGTGGCCTTTTGTTTTTTCTTCTCTTAACTATGTTTTAGGGTTATATTGTTTTCTTTTTGTTGGTATTTAGTTTTATCTTTGAATTGTAAAGCACCTTGGACAATGAACATTGTAATTATATGGTGCTATATAAATAAAAGTCTAAGACTACATCTGTCCTGACATCTTCTCAGGAACAGCATTTGGTGGACCATTATGTGCCAATAACAGAAGAATGACTCTCTGCCACTGTTATGATTTACGTCAAGCACCATTTCAAATCTAGTGCACCTGTATTCCCATACATTCCCAGCTCATTGATCTGTGATCCTGAAAGGTTCCTGAGGCAGAGCTGCCGACTCATTAGCGGAGCACCGTATTAGCCTGGTGAGTGTGAAATCTATTCACTTCCCCTGTGCTTAATTTGCCCCTCCTTTAGCTGGTTTCCTGCTCTTCCTATTCAGCCTTGTTTACCTGGTAAGCAGAGTGTGACAAAAGGAAATTCCCACAGCCTGAGGTGGGCTCCAAGGGGGAGGAGTGGGGCATTACTCAAGGCTGATGTGGACTTCCTGCCCCTTCCCCTGCCCCTGTGGTTTAATTATCATGTGCATCCTTGTGGAGATGAAATAATGGGGGCTCATGCCCTGGTGCTCCGAAACTACATGATGCAGAGGTTGCTAGAATTTGACAATGTTACATAGTTTTGCTTAAAGGGGCAGTTCATACAAAAATGAAGTTTTTTATTTAGTCACCTTCATGTCATGCCAAACCTGTAAGACTTTCTTTCCTTTACTGAACACAAAATATTATATTTTGAAGAATGTTGGGGGACTGTTTTAATAATACAGAATTGACTCACTGTACGGACAAAAAACACTGAGACATTTCTCAAAATGTGTTGTTTTGTGCAAACAGATTTGGAATGACATGAGGGTTAGTAAATGATGACAATTTCCATTTTGGGGTAAATTATTTTCTTTAATGTCATTCAAAACTCTCTATCCAGACGGAGAACCAAGTACAAGAACACTGTACTTGGACTATTTTAACACAAGCTAATCATTTTCAGACTACACAAGGATGCTTGAACTTCAAAGGCTGACTAGTGAATGATGAAACTAAGGAATGAAAAACAAATATGTGCCTTTTCAAACCGTCTGGTGCAAATTTACCCATGGCTATCTGGAATAGGTGAAGGAGAGCAGAGGTTAAATTATGGTATGGATTTCTCTGGGTCAAATCATCTCCTAATCACATTTCATTGCACAGGTCACTCATTCCAAAGATCTCTGCTGATGATTACCTGAAGATCTGACATGCTTTACATATAACTTCATGAACCAATTATCTCTGCATGGCAGTAATGCAAAAAGAGCTAGAAGTCTAATTACATATTTAGAGATAGTCAGTTTTTGCTCTCTCTGATTCTTTTTAATTTGACTGATCACCCTGTGAAAACCAGCCTGCTGGTTTCCACTGGGATTTGCTCTCTGCATGACAGCAACGGTGCAACGTGATTCGGAAATAAATTATTTATACCTCAAACTGCCTTTAAAGGCACAAAACTGTTGCATCTACACCTTTGTACTTCTTACAGGAAATAATAAATTACTCTTTGGAATGGATTTCTTGTGGAAGTCAGTCGATAATGCGAGTCTGGCTTGTGGGATTAAATGAGAAGTGCATTTTGAAAAGAATAATTCATTCGAAAAGAATGAAAAAAGCATTTGGACCAATAATAATTATTGCTATCAGATTAATAAACTCAATTTGAGGTAATAAACGTCACAGGATACTGGTGGAAAGTGATATAGCTTGGCGTGTTGTGCAGTAGTGAAACATCACAAGACTGAACATGTCATTCAAATCATGAAAACCGTTTCTGGAAATTGAGGTTTTAAACTGTAAAGCATACAATCCAATTTTCTTATCCTGCTACCTATATGACAGCGGTAGTTATGAAGACCATACGATTGTGGCTACATTTGCAGCCCAGAAGTGAGGATTTAGAGGTGAGTGTATCAGTCTGAACAAGACTTGCTGACTCTTGTATGTTAATGAATAGACTTTCCGGGTAACCCCAGACAATGTCAGGGTTCACAAAACCTTCATTTCCTCCCATTAATACAGCTCAGAGACAGGCGTGGGTGCAGACAGGGTAAAAGGTGAAGGCAACGCTCTGCTGAACCTCAGAGCAGATCAAAGCGAATGTCACATGAGCCTTCGAGTCGAGGGAAGACTTTCTGCACTCACAGTTCATAATCGAAGCATATTCTCAGTGTGTATGACTAAATCCAGGTCAATTCCCTGGAATGGAAATGGTGCTCAGTTGACCATAGCCAAAGCACACTGCTTAGACAAAATGAGTCTAACCATTTAAGCAGAATCAGGCATTAGTGGTCAGGAGTGTAGGAACCATCAGAAAGAGTGGGAAAAAGACTTTAGAAACCTTATCAGCTTGACTTATGAATATTAATTAGGTGATGTAACATTCACCCAGGATGTTGGAGCTGGGGAAACACTAACATCTGGTGACCCTGGTGTCCCAAGACAGTGGAGTAAAGTGTCTTTAACAGAGTACTTATATTTGTATTTAAAAGTGTTGATTTCACTGTGTCATAATTTAGAATTAATTAACATATTGGGAAAAACAGACCTGTAATGTGATAATATAGCAGATATACTATAGATATACAGTGCCCTCCACTAATTTTGGCAGCCTTGGTAAATATGATCAAAGGCAGCTGTAAAAACAAATCTGCATTGTTTATCCTTTTGACCTTTCAAAAAATTCACAAAATTCTAACCTTTCATTGAAGTAAAACGATTGAAATTAGGGGAAACTCACATTATGAAATAAATGTTTTTCTCTACTGCATGATGGCAACAATTATTGGCACCCCAATACATTCTTATGAGTAAAATATGAGTATTCCTATTTGCATTGGAGAGTTTGAGTGGCCAAAGACTATCCAAGGACCACAGCTGGAGAATTGCAGAGATTAGTAGAGTTTAAAGGCTGATTTATACTTCTGCGTCGGACCTACGCCGTAGCTTACGCATAGACGCACACGCATACGCCATAGCCTGACGTGCACCTCTCCAAAAATCTAACAGCGCGTCAATTCTACGCAGACCGCAAGCGCTGTGATTGGCCTGCA
Organism: Sinocyclocheilus grahami; assembly: GCF_001515645.1. Taxonomy (NCBI): domain Eukaryota; kingdom Metazoa; phylum Chordata; class Actinopteri; order Cypriniformes; family Cyprinidae; genus Sinocyclocheilus; species Sinocyclocheilus grahami. The sequence continues at coordinate 182,627 of NW_015505368.1, forward strand.
AGAACCCCTCCCTCCATATGTACTTGAGTTTTGTGTGTGTTTATGTGCACTTTAATATATTTTAATGTTACACCTTCTTATATAAAATAAAAAAAGCAAAGAACAAGTGTCTTATCATTTATTACACTACATAGCATTATACATCAGTAGTTGTCCGCAACAAACAATGTTGATCTGCCGTGGTACAAGTCCTTGTGCAGGTTGAAAGAATGCCATCATCTCCTGTTC
>NW_015505368.1:188906-221047 GCF_001515645.1 Sinocyclocheilus grahami
GACTTAAGGCTGATTTATACTTCTGCGTCGGACCTACGCCGTAGCTTACGCATAGACGCACACGCATACGCCATAGCCTGACGTGCACCTCTCCAAAAATCTAACAGCGCGTCAATTCTACTCAGACCGCAAGCGCTGTGATTGGCCTGCAAGAACCCCTCCCTCCATATGTACTTGAGTTTTGTGTGTGTTTATGTGCACTTTAATATATTTTAATGTTACACCTTCTTATATAAAATAAAAAAAGCAAAGAACAAGTGTCTTATCATTTATTACACTACATAGCATTATACATCAGTAGTTGTCCGCAACAAACAATGTTGATCTGCCGTGGTACAAGTCCTTGTGCAGGTTGAAAGAATGCCATCATCTCCTGTTCAGTTGTTGTCTCCTTTTTGTAGTTTTAAATAATGATTTAATATTTATTTGCCGCCGTCACGACTATAATAGTTCTCCGACGAGCCGCTTCTTCTTCTGCTTTTGCCATGGTACTGCGGGTTACACCAGCAACATGCCCGTGGACACTGCTGACTAGCAGTTTGCATGTGTACTGCACGTTGACGTGGACAACGACGCAGAAGTATAAATGAAAACTGACGCATAACCTATGGCGTAAAGGCTACGGCGTAGGTCCGACGCAGAAGTATAAATCAGCCTTTAGGGTCAGAAGGCCTAAAAAAATATCAAACAGCCTCTACATCCCCACATGTTGTTCTGGGAGGTTACAAGAAAAATTCTCCTCGCTCATCCAAAAACAAACTCCAGCATATTCAGTTGTGAGACACAACTGTAACTTCAAATGGGACTGGCTTCTATGGTCAGATGAAACTTTAAAAAAAATAGCTTTTTGGCAGCAAACTGGGTAAAAAGTACCCATACTCATGGTTAAATATACTGCTGAATGTTTAATATTGTGGGCCTATTTTTCTGCCGGAGGTCCTGGACATCTTGTTCAGATACATGGCATCATAGATTCTATCAATTATCAACAGATAAAATTTCTGACTGCCTCTGCTAGAAATCTTATAATAGGCCGTGGTTGGATTTCCATCAGGACAATGATCCAAAACAAACATCAACACAAAAATGTGTCACTGAGCACAAAATGAAGCTTCTGCCATGGACGTCCCAGTTCCCTGACCTGAACCCTATAGAAAATGTGTGGGGTGTACTGAACAGAAGAAGCACCAACATGGAGCTGGGAATCCCCAAGGATCTGGAGAGATTCTGTATGAAGGAATGGTCTTCTGATCTCTTGTCAGGTGTTCTCTAAACTCATCAGGCATTATAGGAGAAAACTCAGAGCTGTTATCTTGGGAAAAGGACGTAATTGGTTGCCAATAATTGTGGCCAATGAGAACTCAAGAAAAACATTTATTTCATAATGAGATTTTCCCCACACTTTCCATTGTTTTATTTCAATGATAAGTTAGAATTTTGTGAATAGTTTGAATGAAAGATCAAAAGAATAAACAATGCAGATTTATTTTCACATCCACCATATTTACCAATGATATCAATATTAGCGGAGGGCACTGTAAATCTTTTCGGTGTCTATATCCTCCAGGCTGTAAATCAGCGTAGCATATAGAGAAAATTCGAAAGTGAATGACAGGGACCCTCAAACACTAAGAAGGACTGTGTCCAAACAACACAGAACTACTGCAAGCAATGTGACAGCAAACCTCAATATTTACCTTGAAAACTCTTTTTCCACAAAAACCGACAATAGAGAACTTCACAAAGCCAACATCTATGAAAGAGCTGCAATTGCTAAAACTTTAACCACAGACACCAATGCTAAAAAAAATATGGTGTCATGGATAATATGGAGAAATATGGTGTAAAGCAAAGAACAAGTGTCTTATCATTTATTACACTACATAGCATTATACATCAGTAGTTGTCCGCAACAAACAATGTTGATCTGCCGTGGTACAAGTCCTTGTGCAGGTTGAAAGAATGCCATCATCTCCTGTTCAGTTGTTGTCTCCTTTTTGTAGTTTTAAATAATGATTTAATATTTATTTGCCGCCGTCACGACTATAATAGTTCTCCGACGAGCCGCTTCTTCTTCTGCTTTTGCCATGGTACTGCGGGTTACACCAGCAACATGCCCGTGGACACTGCTGACTAGCAGTTTGCATGTGTACTGCACGTTGACGTGGACAACGACGCAGAAGTATAAATGAAAACTGACGCATAACCTATGGCGTAAAGGCTACGGCGTAGGTCCGACGCAGAAGTATAAATCAGCCTTTAGGGTCAGAAGGCCTAAAAAAATATCAAACAGCCTCTACATCCCCACATGTTGTTCTGGGAGGTTACAAGAAAAATTCTCCTCGCTCATCCAAAAACAAACTCCAGCATATTCAGTTGTGAGACACAACTGTAACTTCAAATGGGACTGGCTTCTATGGTCAGATGAAACTTTAAAAAAAATAGCTTTTTGGCAGCAAACTGGGTAAAAAGTACCCATACTCATGGTTAAATATACTGCTGAATGTTTAATATTGTGGGCCTATTTTTCTGCCGGAGGTCCTGGACATCTTGTTCAGATACATGGCATCATAGATTCTATCAATTATCAACAGATAAAATTTCTGACTGCCTCTGCTAGAAATCTTATAATAGGCCGTGGTTGGATTTCCATCAGGACAATGATCCAAAACAAACATCAACACAAAAATGTGTCACTGAGCACAAAATGAAGCTTCTGCCATGGACGTCCCAGTTCCCTGACCTGAACCCTATAGAAAATGTGTGGGGTGTACTGAACAGAAGAAGCACCAACATGGAGCTGGGAATCCCCAAGGATCTGGAGAGATTCTGTATGAAGGAATGGTCTTCTGATCTCTTGTCAGGTGTTCTCTAAACTCATCAGGCATTATAGGAGAAAACTCAGAGCTGTTATCTTGGGAAAAGGACGTAATTGGTTGCCAATAATTGTGGCCAATGAGAACTCAAGAAAAACATTTATTTCATAATGAGATTTTCCCCACACTTTCCATTGTTTTATTTCAATGATAAGTTAGAATTTTGTGAATAGTTTGAATGAAAGATCAAAAGAATAAACAATGCAGATTTATTTTCACATCCACCATATTTACCAATGATATCAATATTAGCGGAGGGCACTGTAAATCTTTTCGGTGTCTATATCCTCCAGGCTGTAAATCAGCGTAGCATATAGAGAAAATTCGAAAGTGAATGACAGGGACCCTCAAACACTAAGAAGGACTGTGTCCAAACAACACAGAACTACTGCAAGCAATGTGACAGCAAACCTCAATATTTACCTTGAAAACTCTTTTTCCACAAAAACCGACAATAGAGAACTTCACAAAGCCAACATCTATGAAAGAGCTGCAATTGCTAAAACTTTAACCACAGACACCAATGCTAAAAAAAATATGGTGTCATGGATAATATGGAGAAATATGGTGTCATGATCAAAAAACCTGAGCTGTTGGAGCACCGAGAAGAACTTTAACATCTGCCCTGCCCTATTTGTATGGACAAATATGGACAGATAGACATAAATATAAAAATAGTGAATTACTGCAAATGTAACTGTACTAATACATCATTCATGATTTTAATTGCTTGTAATGAACTTGAGTTCAATTAGAAGGAGTAAAATCAATATATGGTGATCATGAGCGAGCTGCAGGCAGAGGAAGTGGATGTGGAAGTGATCAGGCAGGCCACCGCTGGACATTAATGGGGATGCATGCTGCTTCTCTCCTGCAGGTTGATTGTGTATTGAGCGATTAACCTCTGCTAGTCAAAGCTTAAGCTGATTGCTAATTAGCTTGTGTCTGCACAAAGGAAATGCATTTCCTGGCAATGTATGATCTACTCAGATGGATATATCCGTATTAAATGGCTTTGTCTTAAGAGATGTAGTAAGTGAGAAAAGAAGTCTGGCTTCAAGACAAACCTTTACTGCTGAGTCAGGGATTTCCTATGAAAGGAAAAAAAAAGACGAAGGAAAGAAAATGACTTCAACAGACAGAGAGACGCTGGGATAGATAGATAGATAGATGGAATGAAAATGAAAGGTAATTAAAAAAAAATGAAAACACTTTGTAGATCAACAGAGGTAGATCTGTTCCACCAACTCTCTGTACAGTGATCAGTATTGACATTACCATTAGGCCCATCTTCATAACGAGCGTTAGGGTGAAGATCCTTAGAGGCGCATTAGACATACTTTTAAAGTATCACAGTCTAAGAACATGAACATACTTTTTATGCCCTCACTATTTTCCTTATGGTGTTACCTGAGCACTCCATAGTAAAAAACATGATGCTCGGTTTTGTCCTATTTATTCATTTTTGCAAAAAAGATCTCTTCTATGATGAATGTGTTTTTAATTTCTGTATCAATATTCATTTTAATATGTATTTTTAAACATTTTAGGGTGATAAAACTGTCCTAATACCATGAAGAAAATTCTAAATAAAATTGTAGAGATGAAAGTACTTGTATAATCAGTTATTGTAATATCTTTAAAAGGTTTAACAACATTGCTTCAGTGCTTGTTAATTTTTTGGTAAAACATTTGTCACATAAATGTCATATTGCCAACTAACATGCATAAACATTAAGAAGAAGAAAACAAAAACAAAAAAATAACACGAAATTGTGTCATAGTGAAGACTTCTGTAGACCCTTTAGACTGGTTGCTAAAGTCACCAAATCTCTTAAAATATTAAATAGTTTCACCTCTTTATGACAAGGCAAGGTCAGTTCAGGTTGTACAATGTCATGTGGTGCAACTGAATGAAAACTGATGAAATTTCTAAATTAATAAATCATCATATTTATAAAAACAAATCATTGAAAAAAGTGTATATTTATAAACTTATACTTATAATGTACATAAAGAAAAATGTGTTATAATTTTGTTCTTTTTACTTCATGGATACACAACATTACATTTTTAGTGTGATTAAATTATTTAATTTCTTTATATATATATATATATATATATATTTAATTTCTTGAAAATTGTATCAACATTTTTCAAAACCATAGTAAAAGAGGCATGAATACAAAAGATACATTTCTAAGAACTTAGAAGGCACATGAGTTTTAAACAAGATTTTTCCTTTTTTTTTTTACCATTGTCACTCTTACACAGCAAAGGTTCAATGGAAAACCGTCTCTAGATACACTGTAAAAAAAAAAAAAAAAAAAATCCATAAAAATAAGACACAGTTTGCTGTATTATTATGAAGGAATTTTCTGTATACATTTTTTTAACAGGTGTTTTACCTATATTTTGAATTTTGCACTTCGTTGTGTTGTGTTTTAGGGCTGACAGAAATGTCTGTAAATTACTGGATAATGTCCTGGCAGAATTTGTTTTGTTTTTTTAACAGCGCACATTGTTGAAAAACTCCCAAAGCCTACCTATACCAATTTAGCCACTAATTTAGTCCTTTTCACACAGATTATAATTATGGTGGCAGATTATCTATTAATAAAAAATATTTTTGCACCTTTATCTGTTTAAGATAAAACTCAATGTGCATTGAAAGTGTCACAAAATATGCAAGAGACGACATACTGTATTATTATTTTGCAGAAATGTCACCACATGCACACAATTCCAATGAGCATGGGTCGCTCAAACAGTATGTCAACCCCAGCTAACCTCTAATAACACAAGAAGTCTTCAGTTATTCTAGGAGCTGTTCAACTGCAAATATTGCAGCGAAGTCAAGTGTGATATTTTCATATCAAAATATTGAACTGTCCCAAAGGGCCGCCATGTTGGAAAGTGCTAACATTGGGCCTCAGACATGCTCAAATCTGTAGTGACTGACTGAAAGTCCATTCCACCTGCATGCACTGCATTTGCTGCGAAAGCAAGGTGAAATTCTCAGATGACCACAGTGTGGATCAAAGAAAAACAGCAGACCTTGAAACTCACAGACCCTTGGCTGAGGAAGTCATCCATGTGTTGTGATCTATTTCAGCACCAACTAAAAACCTGTGGGATTGAGACACTCAAAACTGCCTATGGACATAGAAAAACACCAAGAGTTAAAAGAAAATACAACTTTATTTGAATCATTATCTGGAAATAACCACATCTAGCACTGTCAGTGTGCAGATCTTCATGACTCTGTGGTTCATTCAGTTGAAAAACAGGCCAGAACTGTGAATGTGCAGAGGGGATGGAAAAAGAAAAAACATGGTACCCATCTGCCTCAGTCGTTTCAACATGATAACCAAAAAATCTGAGCCAGTATAGCCATATGAGACCTTTGCATTATGTTTCATATGGGCACATCATATACAAACATACAGAATGCAATGCAAACAATGTTAATTTCGGATCAAACACTTGCACATACAGCAAAAAAAGTTCTGATGTGCAAACAAACTATTCAGTTTCAGCTAAAATGATCAGGGTAATTGTGTGCTGGTTTTAATTTAAAGCACCCTGTCAGTATATATAGCACAAAAGAACCGTAAGTAAAAATAGCAGGCATCTTGCATTCATTAAGCGTGTTTGTACTGCAGTGCAAGTATGTCTTTTAAGTGTAAGTCCCATAACTTACTAAAAAAGCAAGTAATTATTATTCGCACTTGAAAAGTATACAAGCGGTTTTGAAACATTGCACATTTTTCTATTTGCCGAGCTTGAGAAAAACAAATGTTTTGTTTAGTGTTTGCATGCATTTCTGTCTTTAGAAAAAAAACATTCTCTCATTACACAGACCACTTGGTGGAGTCTCTGGCAGACAGACACCACAGCAGTCTCTAACATCTTTGGCACCTTCTTCATAATGGGGGCAAAACATCCCCTACGTCTTTTTCTCTCTCGCTGTTTTTTCACATGGCATCACAACATGTATATTCTTACCGAAATTTTCCACGGAACAGTTAGAAATGCTGCCACTAGACTACAGGTCAAAACATGATGCTGTTTGTGTGAATGTAAGGGGTTTTTTTTATTTTCTTTTTTCTCTCGTCCTTTAAACTTGTTCTGCTTTAGGGCCCAGATTTTTACATGACGTGGAGACTGAATACAGTACCAAAAATTGCGAATTTACAAAAGTAATTAAAAATGTCAAGACATATTACTAGAACTTAATACTTAATTTTTTAAAAAAATTTTGTACTTTAGAACCAAAGTAAAAAGTCCTAAACAAATACTGTATATGGAGACTCCTGAGAAAAATGTCCTTAATTTTGTATAAAAGCGAATGGAATCTTTTCTTGAAGTGTATTTGAAAACTTCTGTACTTCCATATAACATATTCATTCAATAAAATGCCACGTATGTATATTTAAAGATACTTTTGTTTTTTAATACTATTTGTTTAGTTAATATTAATTTTAAAGTTAATATGGTAACACACTAGTATAGGGACCCATTTTCACTATTAACTAGTTGCTTATTAGCATGCCTATTATTATCATATTAACTGTTTATTTGTACTTATAAAGCACATATTCTGAATTACCATATTATACATCTCTAATCCTACTCAATACCTACATTTAACAACTGCTTTACTAACTATTAATAAGCAGCAAATTAGGAGTTTGAGGCAAAAGTTGTAGTTAATGGTTTGTTAATAGCGAGAACAGACCTTTAAAACAAAGTGTGACTGTTAATATATTTTACATGTACTAAATTGCAACTTCATTGATACAAATGTGTAAACACAAATGTATTTAAATACTTGGCATACAAGTTTCAATAGAAATTGCATTAAAGCGAATTTGGCAGTTCAACATTCTTTAAACATTTTTCAAAGACAATACAAGTAATTCACAAGTTACATTTTATTATTTGAATTTAGCACTGCTTTTAAAGGGATAGTTAACTCAAAAGTAATTTACTCGCCCTCAAGCTATCCTAGGCATATATTACTTTCTTTTCTTTTTTTTTTTTAGACAAATCCAATCGGAGTCATATTTAAAAACGTCCTGGCTTCCAAGCTTTATAACGGCAGTGGGTGGGTGTTACTTTTCAATAGTCCAAAATAAGTCTGATAAAGCACATCCATCCATAATAAAAAAGTGCCTCACATGGCTCCAGGGGGTGAATAAAGTGAAGTGACGTGTGGCCAAGTATGGTGACCCATACTCGGAATTTGTGCTCTGCATTTAACCGATCCAAGTGCACACACACACACAGTAGTGAACACACATACCTGGAGCAGTGGGCAGCCATATTCCTGCGGCGTCCGGGGAGCAGTTGGGGGTTCGGAGCCTTGCTCAAGTGTCTCACCTCAGTCATGGTATTGAGGGTGGAAGAGCTGGTTATTCACTCCCCCCACTGACAATTCCTGCCGGACCTGTGACTCGAACCCACAACCTTTGGGTTACAAGTCCGACTCTCTATCCATTAGGCCACGACTGCCCCTAAAGGCCTCCTGTATTTAAAAATGTATAAACCGTAATCTCTAGCTTCCACTAATGTCTAATGTATTCCACTAATGTATTCGTCTGACAGAAGAAAGTCATACACACCTAGGAAGGCTTGAGGGTGAGTAAATCATGGGGCAATTTCCAATTTTGGGTGAACTATCCCTTTAAGCCTTGATCATGATCATAATCAAATCCACCGATTTAGCCATTTCATAGATGCTAAGAGCTTTGTTAGTTAATACAGCTGTTTCCTAGACTAATTGCAATTTTCCAAAGAATCTTCATTTACCTTAAAGGAATGCTCATGAAAAAAAAGAATGATTATAAAATGTAATTGGCTTGCCTGAAAACAAACAAAGAGAAACAAGGGAGGGATTAAAGTCAATACCTATTCAAAATCCAGACCAAAATCCTGTAGTAGAAAAAAAAATAGATTTAATGCCTAGACTGGTGAGCAAGATGAGTTCGTATTAAAAAAATTGTTAAGCTCTTTTACCTTTAGAGAAAGTATTTGGAGGCTGGAGATGTGATTTACCACATGTCTTAACTTGAAATTGTAAATCAATCATATCTCTAGAGGTGAGGAGACCTATTTTTCACACTTGTATAATGATGTATGAATCATCAAAACATAACTGAACATATGACTTTATCTCATCTTTTTTCCACCTTGCTTTCATGCATTCATGTGATCATCTACATACTATAGCAAACACTAGACTCTCAGGGCTGAGATATTTGCGGCCTCCCGTCTGTTCTCTGGCTGGAATATTGTAGGATTGTGTTTCAGTGACTAGTCTTACCCTCTTTGTCATATTGACCCTATTGAGCCTGTTACTCTTGCCTAACCAACAACCCAGAGGAAACCATTATTTCTCAGATGTCACTCTTTAACATATAATGAGATTTAATTTTCAGTTATGCATTATATTTGCCTCAGATTATACTTGATGCTGCACATTTATTTCTTTTAATTGTGATTATCTCTCAAAATAATGTGACTTTATTATTTTTTTCTTTAGGTGTTTTTAAAGATATTTCTTCAGTGATTTTATGGTTACTGAATAAAATTACATTCATCCATTAAAGACTGTATATAATTTGTTACGAGGTCATAGAATATGGTTGAAATTTGACCTTTATGGGGTCTTCACTTTAAAATGCATATTTAGGGGCTGGTCAATAAAATATATACAAAGTGCCTTCAGGCACTGCTTGCAAATAAGATTCCTTTCTTTCCTATAATGGCCCACAGGGTCTATTTTTGTTATTCAATAAAAAGACTATATGAGTGACTTGTTTTTATGGGTAATTGCTTGTTTTACATTGTATTTTACTATTTTTTCCCTGTCCGAAACCACCCTCTTTGCCCTTGGACTAAACACTGGATGTAAGCCCAATAAATATTGATTTTTACTGAGGTGTGTGACAAACTATCGATTTCTCATGCGTTGGCCAATAAAGACCATTAAGGTAAACAGTAATCAGCAAAACTTGCCAAAAAATGCCAGCTGATCTTTTCATGCCATTATTTGTTCTCTTCTTTTTCATTTGCTGGTTAAACGGAAAGCCAACGTGAGTTCGCTCAGAGGATTGTGGCATTGAAAGAGCCTCTTATACACATTTTAGTGACCTATTAAGAGCCTTATGGAGCCTGTACACATGCCCGTAATCTCAAATATCCTCTTAAAAATGGAATTGATTGAATGAATTGATCTTTTCAGAAGCTGGAAGACACAGTCGTGTAATTATCTCATATAAATCTCCGTCGTCTCCACAGAAGTACTGATAACTGATGAAGTTGAGGTAACATTGTTCAGATTAACGTTTTTGGGTGACCTAAAATTCTATTTATATTATTCAGAAATAAAAGAAAATGTCTAACATTTGCAGATAGTCTGTAACTGTGCGATGCCTGGGGCTTTGAAAGGGCAATTCAGGGTCAACAGCGTCTACTAAGTCAAATCTGTTAAAACACAGATTCAGTTCATTTTGCTCGCCCTACATTTCCATGGTGCATGACAGGCCACCCTGAGAGCTGAAGGCAATGATTCATTTCCCAGAATTCCTTTAGGTTGCTCTCAAGTTTCCTTGTGGTTTGCACCATACATGATCAAAGAAGTTAACCCCTTCTGTACATGGCATTGCCAATTTATCTGACTTTGTAAATTGTTTCTTATTTGTGGCTCTTGCTACCCTGTTGAAAAAAACAGCATATGCTGGTTAGGTAAGTTTTGATGCTTGGATGCTGGTTTAAGCTGGTCCTTTGCTGGATTATGCTGGTCCTTTGCTGGTTTAAGCTGGTCCTTTGCTGGTCCTTTTGCTGGACATGTGCTGGCAAAGGACCAGCATATACCAGCAAAAGGACCAGCATAAACCAGCAAAGAACCAGCTTTGCTGGCAAATAAGTTTCCAATGTGTCCATTTCATTAAATTCCTACCCCATTCCCATTCTCAGGATTTCTCATCCTGCCTGTATTTTTGTGTGTACATGTGTGTGTATTTGTGTTTATGTCTGTGTGAGTTTGGTGACCCTAAAGCAGCTGTGCACCTTGGATTACAGCCTGGCCATTACTCAGTTGTGCCCTTGGATTAGGATTGGACATTACTCATAAATTAAATTTACATGACAGTGAAACTCACAGGTGGCTTAAGAGCCACCACTGTTTATGCTCGGACAGAAAGTCAGATTCCCTCCCTCTGACAGATGGCCTCTTGACCAAAATGTGCAGTGTTTGGAATAAGCTCAGGGGCAGTGGAGGTGTTTGACATTATAAAGCAAAACAGTGCCCACCCACTTTTTCAACAGTTTTGGTTCCGGAAGTACTTTTCCAATCCATTTTTCCCAAAAGGATTTCAGAACAGCATTATAGGCCATGGACCAAAATAACCAGCTATGAGGTGAATCACAACATTATAAACTTCGATTTGAAACAACAAATGAGTTGAAAATCATACAAAAAGACAAACTTACTGTTTACTTGATGGCTTGAATGAGAAAAAGAACTACAATCCCAAAATGCACGCCGGATGACAAATTAAAATCGGTGGAGATGTTGCAATGTATACAGCAATAACGTATTTCACATTAACTGCAATATTTGGGCTAATGGCTTTAAAAAAGCATATACCATTGATTATCAACTTCATAGGTCACAGTAAGCTTGTCTTTAAAGGTCTATAAGTTATCATTAAAAAAATCAGTTCAGCTAAGGAAAAAATTAATGAGATTTCAAGAATTATTCTGGAACTTTCTGGAACCTGACTGTTGGATTCTACATGTGAGACAAAGATATTTTGAGTCTGAGAGACCTGCTGAAGATTTACATCAAAGGGAGCTGAAAACAGCAAGCCGATAGTTTCGGCCTGGTTTTAATTAAGAGGCTCTTGATTGTTAGATTTCGAGGTTGAAAGTCCGAGAGAAGTCTTGATGGGCAGCAGCAGATTTAGCATTTAAAATTAAACAGAGAGTGAAAAGGACCAGCTGCTAGTTAGAATTAGCCTTGCCATCAGCCTGCAAGTACTTAGCGAGAAACACACACACCTACACACACAAACACACAAAGAGGGGAGGAAAGTCTGTCCTGACCCCACCTGACCCCAGATACAAAGCCTGTAAGGCCCTGAAGGCACAGAAATAATTGCTGCCCACAAACCCTTATACTTTACATGTCATGAAGAAACCTTACGCTGGTATAAGATCCTGAGTGGAGGGCGAGAAATGGATTCATTTCAACATTGTAAATAAATCTGACACCAAGCTTTCAAACGTGAATCATATAAACAGATGAATTTATAAATCTCTTCACCGATGTATAAAGGGAAACATTGTTCTCCGCCGTCATTCCTAATGTGTTTACCTTGAAACCTCAGGATCGGAGTGCTACATTCATTGAACACAGAAAATTACCCTCTTGTTGTGTACACATTTTGTATCGCACGCAAGAATCTAAGGAAAAACATTATCTCTGGTCTTCCTATTTCATTCCCATGAAATGGGATTGAAATCGCACACTGTGATTAGGAGACTAAAGGGGAAAAAAAGAAGGATCTTATCTAGGAAATATCTGTTTTGTTTTCTAGTCACTAAATCACACTGTTCCATTAGATAAGGAGGTAAAGGATTCGAGCCAGGCTAGAAACACTTTGCTCAGACTGAACGAGACTTTTTGCAGCGCAAATTATGTCGGAGTAGGGGAATTATTTAGCAAGCCGCAATCAATAGTGGTTAAGATGCTGAGAGTCTGTCTCTGAATGAGGGGACAGGTAGACATCAATATCGGTGTAATGGTCTGCACAGCATGGGATATACACAAATGTCATGGCAGTGGACTATGACGTCACGCGATCAATACGCCACCGTACAGAATCCAGAAGATACAATCTGTTTGACTGCTGGTGGCAATAAACTGAAGATTAACCTTTTCATCCAAATGGAGTCCTCAAGAACATTAAAGGGCATGTTCTGCTTTGTGCTAATTAACAGTGAAGATGTCAAATTTTTTGACATTCATTATAAAAAGCTGAAAACTTGGTTTTGCACTTTTACGAGGTCATTCTGTTCTAAATCCTGGTGAGTGGCCTATGTGTAATGGGGGTATTTAGCCCGTTGTGTAGGGGAAATGGATTACGGCTGCCCTGGAAGTTTGGACAATGAAAGCATCTAGGTCCCCGCTCCCCAAACTTTTTAGTCTCGTTACACACTAACGTGTGTATGTGGTTTCTTACCTTATTGTGTTGGAACACTACTGATTGACAAGGGTAGGCTTCAAGTATGGTAACGTTACATGGTGGCTTCCTGAAGTGAAATTGCATACATGAGAGTACAGTGTGATATGCTCCTCCCTCCCCAGTTCTAATAAAGTAAGTGAGACTCCCCCACTCCCTGACAGCTCTCAACAGAAAGGTACACTGTAGATAAGTGCAAAAATGAATTAAACAGAATTGATTATTTTAGATTTATTTTTCTTATGAATAATTGTTTCTTGTTTGAGTAATTGATTAAATGAAAATCATAAAAATAATTTACAGTCTTTGTGCTGTCTTTTCAAATCCACACAATTACCTTCAACACAACAGTTGAAAACTTTTCACTTGTGGTATAACAAATCCCTTATGAAACTTCAAAATGAGATCACTTGCAATTTGTCAATTGGTAAACCCACAAATTCTCACCTTTTCAAATGATCACCTTCAAACAATCACATTTGAAAACAACAACAACAAAAACAAAGCATACACAATTAAAGCTCACCTCAGAACGAGCACTTATATGAAACGTCCCATCAAATGTTTACTCACAGTTCACAAGTTACTCACAGTTACTCAAGTTCCATAGTCCACTTGAATTACCAAAGTTCCCTGTTTTTCAGTTTAGTCACTAAAAAAACTGAAAAAATGAGAGGAATACCGTAGAAAGATAAATTAGAGGGCGTTGACTGGATGTAGGGTGCGTTGAAATAAACTGAAGATCACGTAGTTTTAAGTGTGTAAGTTCAAAAATTCACTCAGTCTTGTAAAAATATCCCACTTAAAAAGCATCAAACTGAGATGAATCAACCCGAGATGTCACTTGGATGGCAGGGTAGCAACACAATCTTCAAACTTGAATCAGCGGAAAAGTTAAGTCTCTGCATTAACTGCATTATACAGCGATCTCGGTCTCACGTGCTCTGACACATGCAGAAGACTTAATTGCACGTGAATGGTCCCGTTGAAATGTTAGCTCTTGGCACTGCTTTTCAATCAAAACACCAGAGGTGCAAAATACAGCAAAAATACATGCAACAAGTCACTTGATGACAAAAATCAAGCAGGGTTTTCACTTTAAGCGTACTCCCAACTTCCGTGGCCTTCGATATGTTACTGCGTCATTTTAACAGCCAACACATACCACTAGAACAAAACTGAAAAAACTCCTTTCTGCTATAAACTGCGGTTCACTGTCCACACTTTCACTTAGTGCTGTCGTCCTTTATTCGACTTAAGCCTCGATAATCTTCCGTTGAAGCAACTTTATCGAACGAGCTTCTCGATCACAACACTGCACTCACTTCTGTGTGTGACACTCATACTCTTCTTTGTCTCTCCCTGCTGCACTTGCAGCACGCGGAAAAAGCGGACCACTTGCCAAAATAAAAGTATCCCAAAGATAATCTCTTTTCAAAATAATATACCCGTTACATTCCCCCCTGCTAAACCCTGCCACTCCATTGACATCTCTCGCAGATTCATCTCTGAAACACAAAACAACATATAAATAGAATGGAGAATAACCAGTAGATGAATGGTCGTGACTGTTGTAAGCCATTACCAGCTCCGGAAGGTGAGTCTTCCAATCTCTCTTCTTCTCTGGAGGCAATGTTCTTAACAAGTCGTGCATGGTACAATTAAATCTCTCACATTGAGAGTTTCCATATGGATGGTATGGGCTCGTACGACTTTTTCCTATACCATAGATCCTGCAAAGCTCTTTGATCACGTTGGCCTCAAAACATCTGCCCTGGTCAGAATGCAGGCAAGCCGGACAGCCATAATAAACAAACCAGTGCTTGAGCAGGGCCTTTGCCATTGTATTTGCTGTCTGATTCCTTGTAGGAACAGCGACTGTAAATCTGGTAAACATATCGGTGAGAACAAGCACATTTTCATACCCCCCAGAAGACTGTTCAAGCTGCGTGTAATCCATGGCTAGGACCTCTAATGGAGCTGAAACATTACTGCATGTCATAGGGGCTCGAAGCCTGGGGAAAACATCTTTGGCCAGTGTACATCTCTTGCACTGCTTTATCCAGCATGGAACATCTGCAGACATGGTAGGCCAGTAATAACTTAGTCTCATTCTAGTTAATGTACTTCTCTCTCCAAAATGACCTCCGTGTTCATGTTGTCCCTCGTACACTACACGCTGTAGAGGCTCAGGAACAACCACCTGCCAGATCTCTTCCCCATCCCTAGGGTCCAGGATGCATCTGAACAGCACTCCCTGACGCAACTTAAAACGGTCAAATTCCTTGGCAAGCTTCTTCAGTTTTGGCTCCATACAACTGTGATACATTCTACTCGGTCTCTTGTTCTCAGATACTGCTTTATAAATGGGGCCAATCACAGGATCATTCTTCTGCTGCTTTCCTATCTCGCTCCAGCTATATCCGTTTATTTCTCCTCTTATTGATGCTTGCACCACAGCTTTACCTTCAGGTTCCTCTTGGTCAATCCTCTTGCCTGGCCACAAGCATGCTCTCACCTCGTCAGCTCCTAGCCGGATGAAATCCATTCCATCATCGTCCTCCTCCGGTTCCTCCCTTGAGGGAATCCTTGACAGCGCATCCGCATTCGTGTTGTGTCGGCCAGGTTTATAGCATACTTCAAAGTCATACTCCGCCAGCTGCGCTACCCATCGCTGCTCAACTGTGCCAAGATTAGCGGAGTAGAGGTACCGTAGCGGGTTATGGTCAGTAATCACAGTGAATTTTGAATACATAAGGTATTCTCTCAATTTTTCTGTGATCGCCCACTTTAATGCAAGCAGCTGCAACTTGAAGGCACTATAGTTTTTGTCATTCTTCTCTGAACCTCTTAGTCCTCTGCTTGCGTACGCCACCACACGCTCAATCCCCTCCTGCTTCTGGCTGAGGACCGCTCCCAGTCCGTGACGACTTCCATCAGTAGTAAGTCTAAAGGGCTCACTGAAGTTGGGATATGCCAGAATTGGTGGGGACATTAAACACCCTTTCAACTCGTCCAACGCGGTCTGGCATTCTTGGCTCCAAGTGAATGTTACTGGGGTCTTGCTTCTCTTTCCTCCACTTACCAATGCATGCAGTGGTTTGGCAATTTGAGCGAACCTTGGGACAAATCTTCGGTAATAGCTCATAAAACCAAGCACTTGCCTGACTTTTCTCACATTTCTGGGAACTGGCCATGTGTCCAAAGCTTTAACTTTATCGTCATCCAGTTTTATGCCTTCTGCGGAGATCTGGTGCCCTAAGAACTTTACTTCTGGCCTTAGAAGGAAGCACTTGCTTGGCTTTAACTTCAGACCATGTTGTCTTAGCCGGTTAAAGACAAGTTCTAACCTCTCACAGTGGCCTTCAAAATCTCTGGAGAAGATAATGACATCATCCAGATAGACCAGAAGAATTTCGAAGGCCAAGTCACCCAGCACCACACCCATCAGGCGCTGAAAGGTGGCCGGAGCGTTGCACAACCCGAACGGCATCCTGATCCACTCAAACAGCCCAAATGGGGTGGGGACGGCTGTTTTCTCCCCATCTTTCTCACTCACAGCCATCTGGAAATACCCAGAAGTCAAATCCAGTGTAGAGAACAGTTTGGCATTGCCCAACGCATCCAAGGACTCATCCACCCATGGAAGCGGATAAGCGTCCTTATACGTGACTTGGTTCAGCTTTCGAGAATCTCAGCAGAAATGCACACTGCCATCTTTTTTCATTACGATAACTGCTGGTGATGCCCAGGGGCTGCTGCTCTCTTTGAGGATTCCCTGGGACACCAGGTTCTGGACATGACTTTTGACTTCTTGAAATATCTGTGGTGGTACCCTACAATGATGCTGTTTTATCAGTGGTGCTTTGCCAGTAGGGATATCATGCACCACAGCTGTGGTGTAACCATAATCTTGGTCATCTCTGGAGAAGACATCTCTGGGTTTTGATAACAACTCGACAAGCCTTTCACATTGTGCTGGTGTGAGACCTTCGTAGTTTACTTCAACTGGAACTGGTGGCTGCATGAGTAAGTTCTTATCAGCCTGAACCTTGTCTTCCTTTAATTATTTGACATGAAGTACACCGTCATCTTCCTCCAATTGAAGAACATCCTTTGTGACCACCTCTTTTGTCTTAAAAACAGAAGCCACTCTAGATCGGGGTGCAATTCTAACAGTCTTTCCACTCAAGTTCAGCATACGCACAGGGACCTTTCCACAGTCTGTTTTAGCAAGAACGTGAGCCACTAAGAGTCCTTTCGGCAAACTTGTGCCAGCTGCAGTTTCTACTAGCACATTACTCTTCACCCTAGGTGACACTCTACAGCGGCCCTCAAGTACCTTCTCACAGTGGGGAGGAATAGTGACAGCTTGTCTTCCAGCAATCTTAACATACTCAATCCTTCCGTCAGGCCCTAGATGTCCCGCTTCCTTCTCAACTCTAGCAAGTACCCTCCGGACTTGAGCTTCATCTCATGGACTATACTTGTCTACCTTTTCCATCCCCTCCATTGAGATGAACAGAGACTGAATGTCATTGAGTATATTCATACCGATGATCCCAGACACTCCTTTCATTTCCTTGATGTCGGGACTTGTGTCAGTTAGAACGAATATACACTTCCTAGGAAACACTTTTCCCAGACATTCTACATCAGCCTGTAAGCAACCTAAGACAGGAATGTCTAGGCCATTGGCTGCTGTCAGTTTAACCCAGCATGCAGAGGACAACTTTAGCTTTTGCTCCCCAAAATGCTGTCTGAAGTGTGACTCGGAGATGGTGGACACCTCCCAAGTCTTTCTCTGTAACTTCAGCTGACTCCACTATACACTGTGGTGGAGTTGGTCCCCTCTCAGACTTGCCACCTTGTGGACAATATCGACTGGTGTGTCTGGGTTCACCACACGAATAACAAATATAACGGCCATCACTGTCTTTTAACGGTAGTTTCTTTGGACGGCTCTGCTGTGGTCCATTCCTTTCTTTTGCATGAACGACTTGATATAATTCCTCTTGACGAGCAGCTATTTTCTGAATTGCTTCATGCAACTTCTCTAAAGACAGAGTGGAGGGAGCATCCTGTGCTGCAGCAGCATTTACTACCCCTCTGGCATGGGTACCGAGCCTGACATTAGTAGAAGGCTGTGCTTCCTCCTCTTCTGACCAGGTAATTGCCGCTTGCATCAACTCCACGAAACTCAAATCTGGCTCAGCCTTAATTCTGCGCTTCATCTCTCGACATAAGAAGTCATCTTTTAGGCCCAGCACCAGTTGCTCTTTCAAATCCTTTTCAGCATCTGCCACTCTAGCTGGCTCTCGGCGCTGAACACGATTAAGTCTTTCCCGAAGGTCATATACATAAGAGCGTATTGTTTCTCCTGTATTCTGAGCACGATCGTAGAAGTCTTTCAGCTTTGTACCAATGGGCACTTTATCTCCATTAGTGTCAAGGAGAACAGTGAAGATGTTGTCAACAGATTCCTCTTTTCCGTCCATCATGAACTTCACTGTGGCTTTGGCCTCATCTTTTAGGTGCTGTTTCACCAGCTCAACCCGGTCCTTAGTGGGCATCCTCATGACTTGAAATGCAGACTTCACTGATGCCACCCATTCTTCAATATTCAGCTCTCCTGGTTTTGATACGCAACCAGTGAAATCAGGGAGCTTCCTGTCTCTAGGGATATAAATGGCAGCTGGGGTCGTTTGCGCAGAGGCCTGGCTCTCAATTACCCCCTTTGCTAAGGATAGGACTTCTCTCTGCTCCGCCCTGGATTGGTCAAGTGTCCCTGCCTGCTGGGCAAACCTCCTCTGCATCTCTTTTTTTAGTTCCTCCAGTTTAGACATCTTCTTACTTGACAACAAACAACTTGTGGGCCTGGAGACGTGTGACTACTTAAATGTGCCTAATTCGATCCTGTTCGTGATGCCACTTTTTTAACGGGGGGATTTAGCCCGTTGTGTAGGGGAAATGGATTACGGCTGCCCTGGAAGTTTGGACAACGAAAGGATCTTGGTCCCTGCTCCCCAAACTTTTTAGTCTCGTTACACACTAACGTGTGTATGTGGTTTCTTACCTTATTGTGTTGGAACACTACTGATTGACAAGGGTAGGCTTCAGGTATGGTAACGTTACACGGTGGCTTCCTGAAGTGAAATTGCATACATGAGAGTACAGTGTGATATGCTCCTCCCTCCCCAGATCTGATAAAGTAAGTGAGACTCCCCCACTCCCTGACAGCTCTCAACAGAAAGGTACACTGTAGATAAGTGCAAAAAGGAATTAAACAGAATTGATTATTTTAGATTTATTTTTCTTATGAATAATTATTTCTTGTTTGAGTAATTGATTAAATGAAAATCATAAAAATTATTTACAGTCTTTGTGTTGTCTTTTCAAATCCACACAATTACCTTCAACACAACAGTTGAAAACTTTTCACTTGTGGTATAACAAATCCCTTATGAAACTTCAAAATGAGATCACTTGCAATTTGTCAATTGGTAAACCCACAAATTCTCACCTTTTCAAATGATCACCTTCAAACAATCACATTTGAAAACAACAACAACAAAAACAAAGCATCCACAATTAAAGCTCACCTCAGAACGAGCACTTATATGAAACGTCCCTTCAAATGTTTACTCACAGTTCACAAGTTACTCACAGTTACTCAAGTTCCATAGTCCACTTGAATTACCAAAGTTCCCTGTTTTTCAGTTTAGTCACTAAAAAAACTGAAAAAATGAGAGGAATACCGTAGAAAGATAAATTAGAGGGCGTTGACTGGATGTAGGGTGCGTTGAAATAAACTGAAGATCACGTAGTTTTAAGTGTGTAAGTTCAAAAATGCACTCAGTCTTGTAAAAATATCCCACTCAAAAAGCATCAAAAAGCATCAAACTGAGATGAATCAACCTGAGATGTCACTTGGATGGCAGGGTAGCAACACAATCTTCAAACTTGAATAGGTGGAAAAGTTAAGTCTCTGCATTAACTGCATTATACAGCGATCTCGGTCTCACGTGCTCTGACACGTGCAGAAAACATAATTGCATGTGAATGGTCCCGTTGAAATGTTATCTCTTGGCGCTGCTTTTCAATCAAAACACCAGAGGTGCAAAATACAGCAAAAATACATGCAATAAGTCACTTGATGACAAAAATCAAGCAGGGTTTTCACTTTAAGCGTACTCACAGCTTCTGTGGCCTTCGATATGTTACTGCGTCATTTTAACAGCCAACACATACCACTAGAACAAAACTGAAAAAAACTCCTTTCTGCTATGAACTGCGGTTCACTGTACACACTTTCACTTAGTGCTGTCGTCCTTTATTCGACTTAAGCCTCGATAATCTTCCGTTGAAGCAACTTTATCGAACGCGCTTCTCGATCACAACACGGCACTCACTTCTGTGTGTGACACACTCGTACACCGCGCTCTTCTTCATTTCTCGCTGCTGCACTTGCAGTACGCGCAAAAAGCTGACCACTCGCCAAAATAAAAGTATCCCAAAGAGAATCTCTTTTCAAAATAATATACCCGTTACATATGTAGACAACATTTTGAGGGACCATAAGTGCATTATTGACATAAAAGCTGGTCCAAAGTTTGTAGCATTTTAACAATTTTAGGGCTTTCATGGAACTTTCCCATGCCAGAATGTATTGTGACAATCTCAGTGATAAAAATAAATCTAAAATGTTGAAGTATCAATAAAATTAATTAAATTGTATTAATTAAATATGGAAAATTGTATCCAGTATAGTAATCATGTCATCAGCTTAAGAAATCCAAAAAAAAGTCTGAATTTCCATGTGCCACAGATTTAGAATTTAGCAGCAGCAGTAGATTAAATATCCTTTATTACCTGTATTTCACTTAAAGGGATAGTTCACCCAAAAATGAAAATTCTGTCATTAATTACTCACCCTCATGTCGTTCCAAACCCGTACGACCTTTGTTCATAGACATAGACAGCAACGCAGCTGTAGTATTCCCAGGTCCAGAAACGTAGTAAGGACATCGGTAAAACAGTCCATGTGACATCAGTGGCTGAACTTCAGTTTTGCGAAGCTACGAGAATACTTTAAGAGTATTTTAAGAGTATCACAACACATACGCACGCTTTCACCTAAGCATAAACAACGCTGATTACGAAGATTACGTTCATGCGCGCGCTTTCTCCTCCAAACGTAAATAATGCCGATTATGAAGATTACGTTCATGCGCACGCTTTCTCCTCCGAACGTAAACAACGCTGATTACAAAGATTTTGTTCATGCGCGCGCTTTTTGCCTCCGAATGTAAACAACGCTGATTACGTCGATTACGCTCTTGGGTACTCTCCAAAATGGCGGAAGACGTAACTACGGGGAGAAGAATTGTTGAATAAATTATGTTATTTTTGTTTTCTTTGTGCTCAAAAAGTATTCTCGTAGCTTCGCAAAACTGAAGTTGAGCCACTGATGTCACATGAACTGTTTTACCGATGTCCTTACTACGTTTCTGGACCTGGGAACATTACAGTTGCGTTGCTGTCTATCCAGGGTCGGAGAGCTCTCACATTTCATCAAAAATATCTTAATTTGTGTTCTGAAGATGAACGAAGGTCTTACAGGTTTGGAACAACATGAGTGTGAGTAATTAATGACAGAATTTTCATTTTGGGGTGAACTAGCCCTTTAATACAGACAAGTATAAATAAAATGGGCAATTTCAAACAATATTTATGTATATTGTTACGCATATTATCATATTGTGGTATTAGTCAATTGCGACTTGAGTTTCTGAGTCAGATTGCCATTTGCAATGTGTTTCAAATCAATTACTTATGAGGTTACATGACCAGCAGAATGATCTCCATGTAAGCAGTTCATTCAGTTTTGGAACAGAGCTAGTACTTATCAAATAAGGTAAAAGGTAAAAAATGGAAGTTTGCATGCATTGAAAAGAAGAAATGATCTTAAAAAAGCTGCCAAACTGATAAAGCCCAAAGGGAGACCAGTTCGTAGAGGCAGCAACCAGTACAGAAAAGTGATCGATTATTTAGGAATGTCCGGCTCTGGCTTTTGTGAACAGCAAAACAAGAGGCCTTTTCTCCCTCAGCAGTCATTCACCTTTGAGCTGCTCTCTCTCTCTCTCTTGCTGAAAGGCTGTGACCTATAGAAGTCCACCTCTGGCCTTACCCACTTCTCTTAGTCCGTGCCTCCTACACACACACAAACACACACACACACACACACACACACACACGTGCCAAGTTAAAGGAACAAGTCACCTAAAAGGAAAGAAAGGAAGAAAATTCACCCACCCTTATAGATTTGGAACAGATTTGCATTTCTGGGTGAACTAAACCTTTAAAGCTAAAGCTAAATTAAACCTTTAAAGCAACAGCCTCACTCTCACTATAAGCACTCAAATAGAAATGATGGTAAAGAGGGAGAAAGTGTGAGAAAGCGAAAGACTGTGATAGGTGTGATAGTTGTTGCTCTTCCTTTGCATGGTTTGCTGTGTGTGTAGACAGAGCGCAATTCCCAGGACAGCTAACAGAATGATGTCACCACCACTTAACATATTTTGTTAAGTCAATACAGCTGAAGTTTTGTTTTTCTTCTGGGAAACACCATGGTCTAGTAAATGCTCATTGACTCACAGACACATCGTCTTAAAACAGCTACACACCAGGACTAAGCAAAATTTGAAATTTAAGAATTCATTCTCCAATGATTCATGAGTTTGATTTTGATTGAACTGAAATGGCCACAACACACAAGTTGAATTCCAATTTGAATTGGAATGACACAACAGTGACACAACTAAGGTTTTCAACTATGTTTTGTAACAATACAAGTTTTGGTAACACTTTACTTGAAGGGGTGTGCATAAGACTGACATGACACCTTTATAATCTTGACATGACATGTCATGAATATGAAGGAGGTTTTATGCATGTTTATGACAACTGTCATTAAGGCAAGGCAAGTTTATTTTAAAGAAAAGTACAGAAATAGGGAGCAAAGCGCAGAGCAGTAAGCAAAAACGTCCGAACGGTAGCGAAGCCGGAAGCAGAATGAGTGTCATTCGCTCAGTTATGTAATTTTTAATGCAAATATGACATTATTTGACCTAACCCTAACCTAACCCTACCCCTACCCTTAACCCTAACCATAGCCCATAACAAAGACATCTCAAACAATGTCAGCTTTGCACTAAAAATTACATAACTGAGCAAATAACACTTAATGACAGTTGTCATAAACATGCATAAAAAACCTTCATATTCATGACATGTGTCATGTCATGATTATGTAGGTGTCATGTCAGTCTTATGCACACCCCTTCAAGTAAAGTGTAACCCAAGTTTTATTATATGTAGATTTTTTTTTGTTCCATTTGGTTCCAAGTGGGTCAGGCCAGAGTTTGGGGCAATTGCATACATTCATATTCAAACATTGTTTACTTTATGTTTGCTACCTTTCTTCAAAATCCAGATTAAAATTTCAAATGCATTCTGAATTAATTCATGGTGCATATACACATTCTTAATTTAGAGAGATAAATCTGTGCAGACCTGAGCATGTAATAAGTGCAGTGTTTTCTTCTTGAGGCCAAGATGAACAGATTTTACCTGCAGGCACAGAGAATGCAGTTAACATTGCCAAGGGCAGAAAACTTTGAGCTTTATAGAGAAAGCATAATAAAAAGAGAAATGTAGAAGTGTGTCATTATAGTAAATTTCAAGTTTGGGTAAGTTTTTAAATTAGTTAACTTACAACTAGTGGATTTGTGCTCAACTTTCTTTTAGCAGTACATAGTTTCAGCCTTATTAAACTACTCATTGTTTTTGGAATCTGGCTTGTTCCAAACACTAGCATCTGCACTGCATTTGCAGTTACAGCAGTGGTCTTGTTTTACTGCTCCAGAGTTCCCATTGGCCTTTGAGGTTTAGTCTTAACACTTGATCTGCTTAGGCACTTAACCCTTACATAACATATTCATACTGTATACAACATGCTGTAAAGTTTAATGCACAATGCCATCCCTTCTAAGTGTTACGAACATGACCCAATTACATTCAACTTCATGTCTCAAAAAAAGAATAAGAATGATAGATAGATAGATAGATAGATAGACAGACAGACAGAAAACTTTACTTCACATTTAACCTAATTGCTCACCTAACTCTACATTCAGCTTCACCCCTCTCCAAATCTCACTTTAATTTGAACCAAATTTTCACATTTACAATGAAATTTTCCACATACTTTTTTTAATGCAACGTAATTTTGTCACTAAAAGTTACTTTATATTCAGCCTCATTTCTCACTAAACTTTGTTGCATGCAACATACTATCTTACCAAAGTCTACATTCATCCTAATTCCTAACTAATCCCAAACTTTACTTTACCTTCATCCAATTTCTCACCTAAATTTACATTCAATGTATTTCTCACCAAACCTTTTAAAATTCAATGTAATTTCTCACTAAAAGTTACACTACATTCAGCCAAATTTCTCAAACTTTGCACTCATCCTAGTAATTTCTCACCAATTTTTTTTTTTACATTCAACCTTATTTCTCACCAAAAGTTACTTTACATTTGATGGAATTTTCACCAAAGTCTACATTCATCCTAATTCCTCACCACACTTCAATGCAATTCTGAATGTAACTTTACATACTTTACAAACTTTAAATTACATCCACTCCAATTTCTCACCAAACTTTACATGTAACCTAACCGATCACCAATCTTCATTGACCCCTACTGCCTTTACACTTGACACTTTATTGCATGCGAAATGAGCAATTATGAGAGGAGAAACCAACTTTTTACAACCTAAAGTTACAACCCAATGTTACTACTTTGTCTCAGTTCATATTAGTCAGTTGCTTTACTGTATGACTGATAGAGTGTAATTATAAAAGAGTTATGCTATGAATTCATAATAGAGGCTATAAATTGTGGACTCTCAGAGTTGTGTATTGAGTCTAAACAGATGATGGAAAGAGCTTGAAATGTGTAGAGCACTAAATAAACAGAAGAGGTTATTTGTGAGAAGGACAGCAGGTTTAAAGGGTGTGTGCAGTTCTGGGATGCTTGGGCTGCTTATTCCAGTCAGGGAAGGATGAGAGTGCCCAGCCCCTCACACACAAACACACACTCACACACATGCCAGCTGCTCCTTCACAACCCACAACAGCTGCTGCACGCCACCGCCCAGCAAGAGCCAGAGAGATAGAGGCTGATACAGAGAGAAGAGAGAGAGAAGAAAGCAAACTAAAGAGATGAGGTAGTGCATTGTGTGTCTGGAGATTCCCTGAGAAGTGCATTCATGAGTTCATCTCAAGTTAAGATGCTTTGTATGGTGCACATGGGACGGCTATAATTATAGGCCTGGGAAGAAGACGGCCCTCTACCTTCTGTCAGAGAACTCACTGTCACCAAAATCTTCAGTAGTGGCAATCATTAGCAAAATACAGAAAACTGGATAGACATGGTGTTCCTTAAAACCTAGGAAATGCCTATAATGAACAGTTCACCTAAAAATAAAAATTTTGACTATTTATTTACCCTCATGCTATTCAAATCTTTTTTTTCCTTCATAAGAAACACATTTTTGAGGAATATCCTGGTTATTCTTTTCCATATAAACAAAGTTAATAAAGACTGGGACTGTCAATCTCCAAAAATAACAAAAAAGTTTCATAAAAAGTGGTCTAAATGATTCATGAACTATATTTCAAAACTTCTGAAGCCATATGATTTGGTTTATGAGAGCAACGCAGACAAAAATCGAAATAGTTATTGACTGAAAATCTGTCCTTGCAAAATGTTGGCAAGTTAAAGAGAAAAGTATAGTAGCGATGTTGATTTGGATCATATTAAAGACATTACTGCTCTTGAGGAATGGGCCAAAATACCAGCAACTGTGTGTGAAAACCTTGTGAAGACTTACAGAAAATGTTTGACCTCTGTCATTGCCAACAAAGTGTATATAACAAAGTATTGAGATGAAATTTTGTTATTGACCAAATACTTATTTTCCACCATAATTTGCAAATAAATTCTTTAAAAATCCTACAATGTGATTTTCTGGATTTTTTTTTCTCATTTTGTCTCTCATAGTTGAGGTATACCTATGATGAAAATTACAGGCCTCTCTAATCTTTTTAAGTGGGAGAACTTGCACAATTGGTGGCTGACTAAATACTTTTTTTCCCCACTGTATAGACAGCAACGCAACTGACAAGTTCAAGGCCCAGAAAGGTAGTAAGGATATTGTTAAACTAGTCCATGTGACATCAGTGGTTCAACTGTAATGTTATTAAGCTATGAGAATACGTTTGTGCACAAGGAAAACAAAAATAACGACTTTAATCAACAAAAAGTTTGACACGTTCACAAGTTTAACACGACAATTAACAAAACCAGTCAGATTGATCCAGTTTTACGAGTGACTCAATAATTTGCATGTAATAGTTAAAAGCTCACTGGAGGATTTTCATTATGAATTCTGATTTACATTTTGTTATGTTCTCCATAAAAACTATCATATGGCTTCAGAGTATGAAGTAAGCATTATATTGATTGCACTTATGGCAGTTTAATTGTACTTTTGTGTCCTTCTTGAAAGTTGAAATCATCATTTTCCATTCACTGGAAAAAGACAAATCATTACTCAGAATTTCTAATTGTGAGTTTTTTGGAAACAAAAACATAATATGGGTTGGAACGACTTGAGAGTGAATAAATGATGACAGATTTTTCACTTTAAATCTCCACATGTGGGAGGAAAAAAATAGGATTTTTATCTCAGGAGATTTAAATGCATTTCTCTGTTATTTTAAACTGAATTATCAACTTTTGATCTTTCTTTACCAAAATGCACATTACAGTTATAAAATTTCATGTTGACTTTGAAGCGATCTCTTTTGTGATTTCTCTCACCTACAGGCCTATAAAGGTCCAAAAAACTGAAGGCCATTAGCGAGGTACAGCAATCACAAGTTCAGAAGGGGAACAAATAAGAATAATTAGGTAATTAGCAAAGAGCAGCCTGTGGGCTTTTTGAGAGCAATGCTGTAGACCTCCATTAACTGTCACATTCTCAAGGACTTCAACACACATTCCCACTCACAGGCACAACAAATTACTCACAACAGCCTCCCACTTAAGAATATGCAAAGACCCACACACGCATTCACAAAAGCAGCCAGGCCACGTGTGTCTGTGGAGTGTTGAACATGCGTCGCGGGACTTGTTTTTTGTGTTGCATTTAGCTACAGGCCATTAGAATTAAGTGCTGAAAGAATGGAGCGACTCGATCCCTCAATGCTGCACTGCAGCTTTATTGAGTCCTGCGAAGGACACACATGCACACACATATACATATCCCTATAGAGTGCAGGTTAGAATAGAGCGAAGAGCAGCAGGGTGGTAAACAAGACTCCCAAACCACTGACCGCAGTGCTAATACACGATTAGCTCACTTCGTAATGCACACTCACCATCAGACTATATAATTCATTCTTTATTTATGTTGTAAATAAAGAAAGCATTGATTTTATGTGTCCTCTCCCACTACTCAGCACCAACAATATATGCAGCGACAGGATATCTATTTCTGTTTTCTTTGTCACATTACTTGAATTTAGCTTAAACTGCATATTTTTTCCTGAATTCCGCCTATTCTACAAGTCTATAGCCTATTCAGCCTATCCTTATGTTGGGTCTACAGTCTCGGAGATCAGACGGCCTCAGTCTGCAGAGAAGTATAGGCTTCTCAGATGCAAAAGTGCTTACATCATCAGTTATAATGTGGTCCGTCTGTAGAGGGCAGTGTTAATGCTGTGAGCTTTGAGGAGAGAGACAAAGACTGAGAAGTCAAGAGAAATTCACCGGCTGCTCCAATGCAACTCGGAATTCTGGCATTCTTGGCAGCTGTGCGCAGAGTTCACTCCTAAAAAAATACAGTCACCGCAAAAACCCTAACGATATTTTTTCCCTCCACCGAAAGTGGTTTAATTCATCACCAAGCCACGTCTGTTTATAGGGCCGAATGATTCTGCTGCTGAAAATTATGCATGGTCTCTGGAGGATTAGATCAAACTTTTGCCAAGATTTTCTACCGCTTGCTGTCTCACAGACATTGATAAAGAATAAAATAGCACATATAACTTTGTGTGTGTGTGTGTGTTTTATTTTTTTTTTTTTTTACACCTATGCACCAGGTTGAATGTTGGATAATCATTCTAAAACCCTTAGGAAGGAAAATCATACAGATCTCTGTATTATCTCAGATGATTGTTTTTTTTCTCAAAGAAGGCAATGAGGTTGGGTTGAACTGAGAGCAAATGGAGACTTGTTTACGTAAGTCACCAGTGGCTTGTAGCACGAAGCCGGTTTCAGTTTTTACCCAGGTGAGTTCACGCTTAGTTTGAGCAAACTCTGAGTTTTCGGGCTCAAGAAGATGGGTTGGTTTTGAGTGGGTTCCGTCCCCATAGTAACTTACGCTACACGGCGACCTTGCTCCAGAGCAGGTTTTATTCTGGTTTAGAGATCGCAAACCCAAACTGGACCAATCAGTTGTGAGCAAAGTGACATATCTGATGCAATGAAGCCACTCCCCCGTATCTCTCGCTCCAAATTAAAGCAGTTTACAGTCAAAGAATTTTAGAGACAAAATTGACCGACTTTTGCAGCTACTTATTTATTATATTTATATTATATTACTTGTTTATAATTCATATAATATATTCATATAAATATTATATGAAGTGGCAATTAATTTTAAGCTTTGCATTTAAATTAAATTAAACATATATAAATATAGATTTAATGTATCCAACTTTTTAAATGACTAAACATATATGTTTTCCTTTTGTTTGCTGCACGTGGCACACTTTCAGGTGCACGTGCTTCAGAGTTAATCTGAAAGTTTATATCAAGCTTTGTGAGCCCGGTGAACCTGATCTAAACCAAGTTGGCTTTATCGGGTTTTGTCAACTCAAAACTTACTCTGCAACTCTGAGTTTGTTCATCTCGCTTCGTGCTATAGGCCACTGGTTCTCAGATCTACTCTACAAGGGGGAAAAAAAGTCTCCTCTTTAGAGTTTCAGAAGAGATCTCAACAATGTCTTAAACTGTCTTCAATCAAGAGATAGAGATGTCATTATGAATTCAAATTTCTCATAATTTCCCCACCCCAAAAACTTCAAGTGTGGGGCCAGACATTTTTTCCCCTCATATTTTAGAAAGTCTTCTATATCCTGATGAGAAGAAAAAGAAAAAGAAAACAGTAAAATTACTCACTCTACTTCTATTTCCAATCCTTCAGAAATCATTCTGATATGCTGATTTACTACTCAATAAATATTTCTTATGATTTTTAATGTTGAAAACCATAAACAGCTGTGCTGCTTAATATTTTTTGAGGAAACCATAAAACATAAAAAAATATTAGATTTTTTTTGTAACAACGTAAAATGCTTTACTGTCACTTTTGATCGATTTAATGCATCCTTGCTGATTAAAAAAAAAAAAATACATAAATACAAATAAAAACTGACCTCAAACTTTTGAAGGGTTGTGTATAATATATTTTAAATTAATACTATATACATATTGGGCCTCATTTACGAAACAAATGTACGACAGAAAATTTGGCGTACGGTCGTTTCAACGCAAAACTTGAAATTTATCAATATGGACGTGAGCGGTGGCTACGATGAAATCTCACGTCTGGTCTTAGCTCGTGTACGCAAGTTTTTGAGTTACCTGAACTTGCGCGCAGTGTAGTTATTATGGTGGAGAATTCTAGAATGACAGCATTTTGTTAATTTTTATTTTCCTGACCGTCAAATGAAGCTCATTAGTCGATCATTATCCAGTAAAATTAGAATGTCTGTTTTTTTTATTTTTTGGGGGAGTTTTACACGGATATTAGAACATGAGTGAAGTATATGTGTAGGCTACATAATAAATAATAGTTATGCAAACAAATGTTACAAATATGGCAAAAATGGAAACATTTGGATTCGTGTGGTATGAGACAGGCTCGTGAGCCCAATGCTGTTTCAGTTTTGCTTTACATTTGTATGCTGTTTATATGAATGCCACTATAGCCTAATTAGATTTATTTTATAGTTGAATATATAATTTTATAACTACTTATTTTTCATTCTTGTTCTGTTCTGAATACCGTTAAATTTAAAATATTTGTTGTAGAGTGAGGGGAACTAAATAGGCTGTTTATATTTACGAGTATTTTAATATACATATAAATTACATAAATTAATGTAGCCTAATAGTTTGCAATTACAAGGTTAACGGGTATTTTTGGAGTAAGATCAATTTCTCTTTGACGAGATTACTTCCTCTTTTTGGCCAGGATTCGTTTCTCCGTGTCGTAAACTCTAGGGGCGAGGCTTCTAAACCAGGGTGTTTTTAGGGGCGTGATATTCAAATGACGATTGTTTTCTGCCGCTACATTTATCAACGTGCGATCTTTCGTACGATGAGATTGGCGGCATACGAATGTTTCATGAATCACACGTGAACTCTGTCGTAAGTTGATTTGTGTGCACGGATCTGCGCTCGTTTCTACGTTAAATTGATAAATGAGGCCCAATATGTGTAGCTTACTTCAGACTAATGTGATACTTCAGTGGAACATATAACACAGGGAAATAGCCCTCACTTTTATTAAAACAAACAAGAATGGAAAGAATAATGATGACAGCCAAGTCATGTTGTGGAAAAAAAGAAAAAGAAAACGCTGATAAAACAAAATATGGGCATTATTCTTCATTTCCTACAGTTCAGTTCCTACAGTGAGTTAAAAGAGTCACATTGTCTCGACTGAAGATGTACTGAATATCTAGTCATGCTGGTCTGAAAGATGAGCTCACCGTTGTGATGATGATACAACATGAGTTCTGAATGCTTCACACATTACAGCATCATGCTTAACATCTTGCCGGAGGCCAAATATGAACGTAAAATAATTTATCAGCCACACTGAACTTCTCACGGTAAGGTATCATGCACCTATTTCTTTATTCTTTTTATTTATTTGTATTTCCTTGGTACCCCAAGCTAGATAACTCCTTACCAAAGTTGAATGAATGAATGAAATGTCTGCCAATGATCACCATGTTATTTGTTCTTTGTAAAATGCATATAAGAAAATCTGAACATCTCCTTTTGTGTTCCACAGTGGCGGAAAAAAATAAATCAATTGAGAGTTTTCAGTTGATATCAGATGATCTGCAGAAGATGACGATTATGCTGGCATATTTTTATTCAAATAATTATCAAACAAATGATCAAATATACCAATATTTGTTACATTAAAAATCCACTTGGCTTCACAATCTAAGTGGGGATGTGTGAATTCACATGACACTTTTAGGTGGGTGTAGTGTTGTTTTTGGCGGCCTGTTTTAATTTTAGTTTTAGTCTAGTCTTTGTGTGAAACTGTCATTTTAGTTATTATTAGTTTTAGTCACGTTCATACTCTTTTTAGTCTAGTCAAGTTTTAGTTCACTAAAAGTCTGAGCATTTTAGTCTAGTTTTAGTTGACGAAAACTGATGACATTTAGTCTAGTTTTAGTCGACGAAAACTGATGACATTTAGTCTAGTTTTAGTCAATGAAAATTGTATTTTAGTCTCTTTTTAGAAATGAAATTGGGGTCAATATAGTATAAGTACCTAGTAGTATAGACGAAACCAAAATTTATTTTAGCCAAACCCATTTCAAACAAGGTTATCTTATTATATTATTGTTACCTTATAGACTCAAGAATACATCCATTCCAGACACAGAAGACGCTCTGATTTGAATTTACAACATTTATTTTACCAACCAAACATGTTAGAAGTACACACACATAAATTTAAATAAAGGTAAATTTTATTTACCTTTATTTAAGCTGGCCGGCCATTGGTCCCTTTCTCTGTGTCAGACTTAACTTTGTTTGGTTTTCGTCAATTTTTTTAC
>NW_015505368.1:221114-238325 GCF_001515645.1 Sinocyclocheilus grahami
TTTTTTACCAATTATCCAAATAATGTTTAATCTTAGAAAGCTATTATTATCAGAGGACACATGAGCATAACGGTTAGCAGAGTTGCCCATTTACCACAACTTGTTACAGCACAGTAGGGCTATTGCAGACAGAAACAATACTGTACTACATCGATGTTTCCTGTCAGCTTGATTTCTGAGTGGACTTTGCTGTTCCGATGAGCATGAACGGTATATGAATGGAGCAGTCACATGGGCCGCGAGCGACTGAGTGGAGCACACACGCGCATAGAGCGGGATAACGCACACACAGAGCGGGATAATACCATACAGTCTATGGATAATACACACACGCATAGAGCGGGATAACACATGGGTGTGTGCTTAACCAAACAACTTGGCATATTGCCGGAGTAGAGGGAATGTCCCCCCTCACACCCTGTTTGGACACGCTTCTCTCAGCTGTTGTTCCCTAAACAGAGCTATGGGAGACTGAGCTTGTTTGCTATTTCTTTTTTTATTTGAATTGGCCACAGCTGAGAACATGAAGAAGAGGAACGCAACTGCTGTCGATGAAATCCCTTGTAGACTTTGGGGAGCATGTTAGCAAGCAGAAAAAGCTAAACTGTATATGTGTGTGAAGGAGAGATAGGGATGACATGAGATAGATGCAGAGGAGAAAAAGAGCAAGTGTGCAAAGGAAGATAGGGCTAACCTCTTTAATCAGCCGTTTCCGACCACAGGAAGCACCTGCAATCCATCTCCAGTGGTTGGGCTGGGACCGCTACAGGCTTCAGAGAGACAGCCTCATTTCTAAGAGAACTTTTAATTAATTGATTCATTGACTGATTGTAGCAGGCTGTATTTGTCACTGGATGTAACGTCTGAGTAACGCTAGTGGCAATGTCAAAGTTGGATACAACTTTGACATTGGCACTCGCCAAGCGCTTCATGCATGTGGAGAGCAGGTCAAAGGCAAGTAAAAGTGACAAGACTGAGAATAAGCAAAGGAAATGTAGAAAAGGTAGAGCTGAGGTGGGAAGAAGACGTGTTTATGGTAATGCTTACATTTGTGACCCTCGACCACAAAACCAGCCTTAAGTGTAAATTTTTCGAAATTGAGATTTATACATAATCTGAAAACTGAATAAATAAGCTTTCATTGATATATGGTTTGTTAGGATAAGACAATATTTGGTCGAGATACAACTATTTGAAAATCTGGAATCTGAGGGTGCAAAAAATATATATATATTGAGAAAATCACCTTTAAAGTTATCCAAATGAAGTCCTTAGCAATGCATATTACTAATCAAAAATTAAGTTTTGATATGTTTACAGTAGGAAATTTGCAAAATATCTTCATGGAACATGATCTTTTTTTGTTAATATCCTAATTATAAGCATAAAAGAAAAATCTATAATTTTGACCCATACAATGTATTTTTGGCTATTGCTACAAATATACCCGTGCAACTTAAGACGTGAACTTGTGGTCCAGGGTCACATTTATTGCTTTGTATTGAGAAGAAACATTCTATGTGGACAATGACATGCATGGCATAAATTATTCTGGACTCCCAAATATGACAATCATCCTGCATCCACCCCCTTTCCAAAAATATAAATTCTGATTTTTATGCATATATACATATATGTATATACACACATACACAGGCATAAATATACACATACATGCACATACACACCAGTGTTCGAAGGTTTGGGGTCAGCAAGAATTTTTTATTATTTTTTTATTAATAATTTTATTCCTAAAGGAGGCATTAAATTTATCAAAAGTGACAGTAAAGGCCTACATTGTCAAAAAAAAAACATCTATTTCAAATAAATGCTGTTTTTGTTTGAACTTTCTAGTCATCAAAGAATCCTGAAAATACAATCACATTAAATTTGAAATTAAATTATAAAAAAATAAAATATAAAATAATATAAAATAAATCATAGTTTTCACAAAAATATTAAGCAGCACACTGAAGACTAAACTAATAGCTGAAAATTCAACTTTCAACTAAACGGTCACTTTTGGTCAATTGAATGTGTCCTCGCTAAATAAAGTATGAATTTCTTACTGACCAAGCTTTTGAACAGAATGTGTATAGACTAAAATAGCAGCTTATCAATAGAATAGAATATTTAAGTTTTTTTTATAAATATTTATGGGTGAATGTAGAACATTGATATGCCTACAAATGTTATAAATACGTTATAAAAATGTTATGTTATAAAAATGTTATATAAAAAAGATCCTTTCATTCAGATTTACTCTGACTCCCAGGCACATACTTTTGGCCCCCTGGGGGTCCCTGTACTCCAGTGTGAAATCCCCTGCTCTAGGCAATATGAGGCCTTGCAGTATACTATATGTAAGGTGGTCTAATCCGTTCTTGTCTGAAACTATAAAAGTAGAGCCAGCAGGTCTACCTAAAACCTCATAAAAAACACAGAGGATTAACAAACGCAACATCCATCAAAGATAAGCCTGAGATGTTGATGTGCTCTGTAACAGTTACTACAACCTTCCACCCCTTCGATGCAGTGCTCTATTTACCACCATCTAAAAGATAGGAGAAACATCTCCTCAAAATCCCCTTTGACATGAGTATTTACATATCTCCACTCTTAGACAAAAACACAGGCCTCCTATTTGCAAGGAGATGAAAGGAATCGCAGAGACAGAGTGATTCCTGACACAGGAACCTCTGACAACCATCAGTATCCATAATTCCAAACCTAAGGACCAGACATTGATCAAGCAGTACTCATGATTTGCGGGGTGAAAAGGCATATGAGGGCAAGTCTTGTAGATGTACAGGACCTGTGATTTAATTTGAGGGCAAATCTAACTCAACATTATCAGTCCCATCAACCTTTGCCTGGTCTCTTACTCATGCTCTTTGAAGCCTCCCCAACACAAGCACAGGAGATCAACAAGCACGAAACTAAGCATATAGACTCCTGTGGAGTTTGGAGTCGTAGGATCACATCGGTTGGCCCTCGGTACACCACAGCGTGTGTTTTTATCGTTGAGGCCATTAAAATCCCATTATCCACCATAATAACATGTCTGTTTTCTTATACATGGGTGACCCATCTATCTTCTAAATTTACCATGGACGCTGAATTTAGGAACGTTTAGACAAGTTGCAACCGGTTCCCTCTTAAGTTCCTGAGGAAAAATGTAATCCAAAACCAGGTTTAAAGACCAAGATGAGTATTTTTAATGGCTCTGAGATTAAGTCTGTAATCTAAAGAGGGGAATAAGGTTTTTAACTTTAAAAAAGCAGTTTGTTTCATCAATTATGTCTGGATTACCAATTAGTTGCTTTATAACCAGTTCTATTGCAAGGGTTAATGAATGCCCAGTGGAGGAGGAATGTGAAAACCTTCCCCAGCTGCAGACCTAGAGGTCATAGGTCACAAAACATGTGACTGAACCCTCAGTGGGTGTTCTGATAGGTAAAGAGATGCGATAAAGTTTCACAGTTCTTGCACTGAGATGTAGTGTGCTATTACAACAGCATACTGAATCAGACAAGATGAGAACTTAGCTCTCAAACATAGCTAGATTTTAGAAATGTTTCAGTATGACAACTTTAACTATAATCAGAAGCTGCTGATACAACACTTAATATTAAAAGCTAAAGCTATGAATCAGAACAAATAGCCCCTAGTGGTAAAATAGTAGGTTGTAACAGCTAGCCGCTAATGCTAAGCATGGCGAATGGATAACCATTTAGTTTAACACCCGAGTAAAGCTAAGTTCAGGCTATCTACAACGTTTAAAAGCATAATGCATACCCGCCCTCAAATAACCTCTGGCACAACCTGAAACCTGAGGCATGGTTTCAGCTGAGAAGAAAGTCAACTGAGCGATCTTAAACCTGAGGTAGCTTTCCTTTAAAAGAAACGTGTAGGGTGCCTGTAAACTAGGGTGATCATACGTCCTCTTTTCCCAGGATATGTCCTCTTTTTGGACCTTAAAAAATTCGTCCGACCGGGATTTCTTAATCGCCCAAAATGTCCGGGATTCGGCTGTTTTCTTTGTCCCATTCCCGCTGAATTTCTGACCATTGCCGCCTGCTCCCGCAATATGTGTTTTGCTCCCACGATTTTCGTGTCCACTCCTTTAAACATTCTAATATTGAGTATAATTTTGCTGCTCTCAGTATGCAGAGTATTTAAATCTCGCTGTTCAATTTCAATTTCCCTTTCGATTTCGCGATCACACGCACTCTGTGTAAAGGGAGCACATCTTGCAAGATCAGATATTTGTCAGTGAGCTCAGGATCTGTTGAGCAGCAAATACTCCAGCATGGTCTTGTCAGTCATCTCTCCTTATTCTCGACCTGTGATCAGTCAGATGTGACTCCTGCAGCTCTTCTTGGATGCAGAGTTGCCAAGTCCATGTTTTTTACCACAGGGTTGGGCTACTTTTAAACTATTGCCATGGGTTTATTTTCCCAAGTGGGTTAAAGGTTTGAAATATTGCATAAATTCCATTTGACTGAAATGCCTGCATTGAAATATTTTGCATTCAAGTTCAACCTGTGATAAAACTTTCATGGACTTTTTCATTAACTGTTCCCTCCTGCTGGAATGAAGCGGAGTTTAATCATTTTCAAGAAACGGCTGAAAATACATCTATTTCATCTTCATTTGACCCTCTAACTTTAACACTCTTTATTCTAATGCTAATTCTAATTTGATCTGCTTGTTTTTTTAATTAAATAAACTTGACCCTCTAACATTTGCACTTTCTATTCTATTTTTATTCTAACTACTTGTTTTATTTAAAAAGAAAAGAGCCTTTAACACTAGCATTCTCTATTCTTTCTCCTTGTTTTCTTTTTATTTATTATAAATAATGACCTTCTAACCAGGGCCGTGCAGAGACCTTTGGAGGGGCAGGTGCTCAAAGTATAAAAGGGGCACATGGAGCACGGCATTTAATAGGGCCGTGCTCCTTGCTGAGACATGTATCGAAACGGATGCTTCTGAACTGATAGCAGCAAATGCCGTGATGCAGTTTTGAAAAAGAAACACAGAACAGAAAAGACCATTTTAAGTTTAAAAGTTAAATACATATTTATTTGCACCTCTTAGGCTCCGTCCACATGGAGACGCGTTTAGCTGTATACGCATGAATTTTGTATCGTATAGGCGTTTCGTCCTCACTGATCCGGCGTTTTGGGAGAGTGCAGCTAACCTTACTTCCACAGGCTACAAACAGCAATATAAACAACAGCTGTGCATGCTTTCTTCACGCAGTTCTTGTATAATAATAATAATTTAATAATATAAGTATACAAGCACACCGCTCCGCTGAGAACTCCACTTACCGGCAGCCGCGGACATTAAGGCATCCTGGTAGTGCGCTACATTAAAGGTGTCTGAACGTGAGAGATAATCCCTGATGAGATCGTCAGGTGAAATTTCATCATCATGTGGATAATTTTATTTACGACTAAATTATAATTAATTCATTTTACTAATAGTTAGATTGGGCAGGCCTTCACAAAATGCCGTTTAATTACAAAAAAAAATTGCCTTGACAAAAGGGCACTTTGGGCATCAAGGGGAAAGGGGCAGGTGTTCAAGCACCCATCGCACCCCCCTCTGCATGTGCCTGCTTCTAACACAAGCATTATCTATTCTTTTGCTGTTCTATTGACTTGTTTTATTTTTATTTAAAAATGAGAAACAAAACAAAAAAAAATCTTGCTATGTATACAGTGTTAGGCGAAACCCTACCTCCTTCCCCCGCCCACGAACCCCGCCCCCTACTGTCCTCTTTTTGAAAAACTAAAATATGGTCACC
Organism: Sinocyclocheilus grahami; assembly: GCF_001515645.1. Classification (NCBI taxonomy): domain Eukaryota; kingdom Metazoa; phylum Chordata; class Actinopteri; order Cypriniformes; family Cyprinidae; genus Sinocyclocheilus; species Sinocyclocheilus grahami. The sequence continues at coordinate 226,933 of NW_015505368.1, forward strand.
CTACTGTAAACACAGCTGGTATTAACAGTAAGAATAAAAAAAAAATGACAATGCTGTGTGTTGTAACATGTCAGTGAATAAATTAACTAGCTAAACACCACCAGCAACACCCTGGGCTTGTATTTATGAATTAGCATGTAGCTAAGCAACATGTAGCTACCTTCAGAGGTCCTATTATTTCCACCCAAAGAAGCCCATGAGCTCTTGTTAAAGTCCCTCAGCAAACAGACTCTCTCTTTCCCCTCAGTCCTCTGGAGGGTTAATAGGTAATCCTTCACTAAATGAGATTCAGGGGGTGTATGGCCTTATTCTCTCTCTCCATAGGGAGAGACCATAGAGGCCTCCTGTAGGAGTTGAGGATGGGGGGGGGGGGCTTTCTATCCCTGTCACCTCCAAAAAAAATAATATAAATCTTTGGAGGAGAGAAAACCCAGCCAATTTAGTACCTCTGTTTATTCCAGAGGTTTGGAGGATTTAACCTGTCCTGATCAAAAACAGAAACGTCTTCTCTTACTGAACCCCTCACCTCCTTTTCTCTTCTCTTCAGCTCTTGTGTTTCAGAGAGAGTTGGGACTATTGGGAGGTGGGGGGGGGGGGGGGGGGTCTTTCTATCCCTGTCACCTCCAAAAAAAATAATATAAATCTTTGGAGGAGAGAAAACCCAGCCAATTTAGTACCTCTGTTTATTCCAGAGGTTTGGAGGATTTAACCTGTCCTGATCAAAAACAGAAACGTCTTCTCTTACTGAACCCCTCACCTCCTTTTCTCTTCTCTTCAGCTCTTGTGTTTCAGAGAGAGTTGGGACTATTTTAAAGGGCCCCATGCTGTTTTATGAGTACTGTTTTGCTGGTTACTGGGGTCAGTGAAGGCAGTGATTTTATCCTCAAGTGAGTTCACACCTCTGCAAATTTTAAAAATCGAAATCCCGTCCTCTCTCATCGGGGGTTCAACAGTTTTCTGTGCCCCTCTGTTTTTGGATGAGATCATTTAAAGCGGTGGTTCTCAAATGGTGGGTCGTGACCCAAAAAATGGATCACAGCAAAAATGAAATTAAATGAAATAAAACAAAACAAAACAAAACGAAATGAATAAAAAAATCAGTTCTCATTATATTCTATTTATTTTCAACTCCTTTCCACAGATGCAGTGTTTTTTCTGTATTCTTAATCCCACTATCCATAGTCCTTTCTCTTTCTTTCTTTCTTTCTTTCTGAACATATATAAGCATATTATCAATTATTGTCATGTTACATAAACATGTAGAAAGAAAGTAAATACATTCACACACATAAATATAAATATATATTAGGGGTGTAATGGTACACAAACAAGAACAATAGACAACAGAGCCCAAACTTAAATTTAATTACTATGTATTTTTAAATATAATAATCAACACTCAAATTTTCAAAATTGTATGCAAACATGTAAATTGCACATAACACAGTTTAACTAACTTCTAAATTATAAAACTCCTATTTGTTGTTGAAATTTATTCACACAGTGGCTGTCATAACTTGTTTCATAACAGATGTATTTAAACATACATTAAATAACTAAGAAATCATATGAAATATAATAGTTTAATATTTTGTGAAATGCTCTTCTCTAGATATATAATTTCTCTAGCCAACGAGCTGTGGACACTGATGACTTGCCTGAGGTAAATGAAATGCTACGTGCCATTTTATTTACAAGCTGTTTTATTGACATCTCTGAGGTTGAAACACTGATTGAGCGATTACATGAGGCATATATACTGTATATATGTGCCTATAAGCATATATATATATATGTGCCAAAAAATAAAATCATTGGGCATTACAGAATTTACCGTATCAATTCATTTATATAAACTCTTTATTTTCATTGTAGAACCAAAACAAACCATCATAAACCGAAAATGATTAATGGAAAAACTATGTGGTTTACCTTTCTCTCTGTCTACCTTGACTGATTAGGAATGCTGTTCTTTTATACAGCGTAAATAATGCTGTAATGAAACAGTTATAGTAATCTGATAAGACTGGCTTTCATTGTAAATCCCTTTGGCATGGCGAGCATTTACCGGTGAAGCAGCACACAAAGCCCATAATCTCCAGCTCATTATACCTGATTCTCCCCACACACACTAATGTGATGACAGTTAGGACTCTAATTATACAGGTATGAAAACGAGAGAGATTGAGTTTGTGTCTGTGTGTATGTGCATGAGTGTCTGTGAAAACAACACCAGCTTAGTTTGTTATGACCGTAAACTAACATGCAGACTGAGGAAAGGTCAACTCATTTAGCTAAAAAAGCTCCAGCTGAAGGTTCATGAGGGACATTTTTCACTGCAAAAAAAACAAAAAACAATTTTAACAACTTATTATGGCAGCATGAACACTTAAACGAATAGTTCACCCAACAATAAAAATGTTGTTTCCAAATAGACATTATTTTTGTTCTATTTTTCTTATTCAATGACAGTCCTTAACTAGATGTCTATAAGTAATTTGCATCATAAACTTTTTTTATATATAAAATGGGTAGCCAAAAATACTCAAAGTGACTGCCAGTTGTTTAGGCCACATACACATTATGGTGTAACTTAAGCAATGGTGTACAATTAGAGCAATTAGAGATCATTTTGATAAGATTTGCGTTTAAATTGCCATTGAGTTTTTTGCCAGTTGGAGACGGATGGACAAAGATATAATGAGAAGCAAGTGAAACTGTGTGCGTTCTCTTCTCAACTGCTTTAACCCTGTAATAGGCATCTCAATCATTTCAGTCATAATATCCTGTTGAAAAATAAATTGCACTCATCTCAAACTACTTTAGGTATCTCTATCACTCTTGTGTGCTGTATGTTAAGCACATACACATATTTAAAGGGTTAGTTCACCCCAAATGAAGATTAGCCCATGTTTTATTCACCCTCAAAGCATCGTAGGTGTATATGACTTTCTTCTTCAAGACGAATCCAATCGGAGTTATATTAAAAATGTTCCTTGCTCTTCCAAGCTTTAGAATGGGAGTAGGCAGGTGTTTTTGCTCAACAGTCCAAAAGTAGTCAAATAAAGAGCGCACATCCATAACAAAACATGCCTTACATGGCTCCGGGGGGTGAATAAAGGCCTCCTGTAGCTAATCCATGTGTTTTTGTAAGAAAAAAAATCCATATTTAAAATGCTATAAATATTTTTTCTCACTTCTGCTAGCTGTCATTGGATTTGTCTGAAAGAAGAAAGTCATATACACCTAGGATGCTTTGAGGGTGAGTAAAACATGGGTGAACTAACCCATTTAAGAATACAGTAAATTCCCCAGCATCTTCAGAAGGCTGCAGTGAAATCATTTACAATATGTATGCTCATTTCCATGGATTATTCAAAGGCAAACCCATTGTATGATGTCATATAGTTTTCAGAGAGCTTGCTGAACAAATCACATTAAATATTTAACAAAATAAAAGTGTTATGAGTTAAAATATCCATTTATGGTACGGAGATTTACAATTAAATACAATGTTTTAGTTTTTTTCCCAAACACAACATAATTTACATATGAAAAGACATTTATTAATGTGCGATATATCCAAACAATTGTTTTTAGGAAAAATGCCATTTTCAGTGTAAATTGTCCATGTCAAAGTATAATGAAGAACAAATGAATGAATGAATGAATGAATGAATGAATGAATAAATAAATAAATTATAATTTATATAATTCTCACTTCTGCTAGCTGTCATTGGATTTGTCTGAAAGAAGAAAGTCATATACACCTAGGATGCTTTGAGGGTGAGTAAAACATGGGTGAACTAACCCATTTAAGAATACAGTAAATTCCCCAGCATCTTCAGAAGGCTGCAGTGAAATCATTTACAATATGTATGCTCATTTCCATGGATTATTCAAAGGCAAACCCATTGTATGATGTCATATAGTTTTCAGAGAGCTTGCTGAACAAATCACATTAAATATTTAACAAAATAAAAGTGTTATGAGTTAAAATATCCATTTATGGTACGGAGATTTACAATTAAATACAACGTTTTAGTTTTTTTCCCAAACACAACATAATTTACATATGAAAAGACATTTATTAATGTGCGATATATACAAACAATTGTTTTTAGGAAAAATGCCATTTTCAGTGTAAATTGTCCATGTCAAAGTATAATGAAGAACAAATGAATGAATTAATTAATGAATGAATGAATAAATAAATAAATTATAATTTATATAAAATAATATATAAATACTTTTTTTTTGGTCTGGGCATGCCATAAAAGGGTTAATCACAGATTGTAACACAGAGTGTCATCATCCTCTTTGAAGGGTGTTCATTTTATGTGCTTGCTTTTGGTCTGTCAGTCCTGTGGTACTGCGTTCAGACACTGGCGTGAAGTTTGTGTAGACACAATGCTTCTCGCTATTTAATTTGTTTTCCTCACCTAAGCAGTGGAAATGAGCTTCCTCTCCAGGCTTTAAGGGCTGAAACTTTATCCGTGAAAACAAACTAGACCGTTTCTGGAGAAATCACACATTAGTGTTTATGACAGAGGTGCAGCTTTCCCACAAGTCTCGCCCAGTGTGCCTAACACAAACAGGAGCATGATAACTGCGACATTATTTCAGTAAGTAGGTTCTAGAGTATGTTCAGCACAGATTTTATTTGTTTGAACAACATCGTTAGTGAATTTATTGGTGAAGCCTCACCAGCACAACACTATCACCCATCCACAATTCATTCATAGTGAATCCACCCTGAGTATTTATATAATGCCATTCATCAACGACCCTCAACAGCAAATCTAAAAGAATGATAAATTAAAACGCTGATTCGCCCAGGCCGTCTGATGTCTTTGAACAAATAGGCGAAAAAAGCAATATCACAAAGAGAAAATAAAACAAATATGAGAGTGTGTGCGTGCGCATGTCTTTATAAGACACATGAGCATCTGAAGAGTGAAGGGGGCTAAAAGCCTGCAGGGTACACAATCAATATCACATTTTCCATTGCCACCTTCTGGGCTATTGTAAATGACTTGTGTCAGAAGTAATAACAGGTTGAATCAGGAACCTTAGGTTTGCAATTTCATTCATGAGGCTGGAGGCCACACCCACCTCTCCATCTCCTGCACATTGCCGCTTAATAAAACTACAGCCCAGCACAGGTGTCTCGCTTATAAAGGTGTCCTATAAAAACATAAATGGAGTGGAAAATGGTGGGTACAAGCAATCCTGCATTATCTTTTTTGTGTGTGTGTGTGATTTGGCCATATGCCCACTAAGCATGTTATTAGTGTTGGTCTGGGAGATTGAATGCACTGTCTGGCTGATATTGTCATGAAGCACTCGGGGCAATGGTGAGAGTGATGACATGCAGTGGGGGTGCATTAAGGCCCACAGGCCGCCCTACTCAAACACAAGCTCTATGACACCAGAGAGACAGCTATAAAATACCATGCAGCATGTTTATATCACAAATGATGGGTGGATGCAGGAATAACCTAGGCTATACTCACTGAAAAAAAGGGTGTAGGATTTACTTTGAAACAATTTTCACTCATTGGTAGCAGATTGGTTGCCAATTTCATAATTAAGGAACAGTAACATAAATCAATGTCAAATTTTGAAGTTGAAAGACTGAAATACAGTTTTCTTGCACTGTAAAACCCAACAAGTTAAGGTAAAGTCAAACCATTTGAGGACACCAATTACCTTAAAGGGATAGTTCACCCAGAAATGAGAATTATTTCATAATTTTCTCACCCTCCACTTGTTGCAAAGCTGTAGGAGTTTATTAAACAAAATATTTTCTTATATTATTATAAGAACACTTAATTCAAACAGTTACTCTTCTTTTACAGTCCAAAGCAGAGCATGTTAGGAAAATATGAATCTGCTGTAATTTTTCAGTAATAATTTGGTTTAAATTATAATTAATATAATTAATTGAGTTCACACTACTTTTTTTCTATTAAAAGTACAATGAGCTTTCAAAACTATTTCTCTAACATGAGTTTAAATAAATTTCATGAGGTTTTAATTTAGAGTGTGTAAATATACTCCAATAATCTTTTTTTTTATTTAATATTTTATTTTTTTATTTACGTCTTTGATAAGTAATTTTTTTACAGTGCTAGGGAGTGTATTAAATTGTGTTCACTTGACACACTTGTTCAACTTTGTTTATTCCATTACTTAGCCATGTTTAACTGTGTACATGGAGACAAGACACACTAAAATGCAACATATTAAAGAATATACACTAAAAATAAAGGTGCTTAAAAGGTTCTTCACAGCGATGCCATAGAAAAACTATTATTGGTTCCACAAAGAAGCATTCAGTCATCTCTTCCTTACCTTTTTATAATCTGAAGAACCTTCTTTCGCCACAAAGGTTCTTTATGGAACCATTTAGACAAAAAAGGTTCTTCCATGGCATCGCTGTGAAGCACCTTTATTTTTAAGAGCATTTTTAATTCCCTAATAGTAAATACCCAAATGTTACGATTTAAAGCACAAATTCAAACTATAACCTCAGCCACGTTCTGTATGTGGCTATTTCAAGCTTCCATCAATCTGACACTAACTGCAGTTCGCTGTTGAATGTAAGGGAAAATAACACTGTGAAAAAGGCAAAATGGCACAACAAAATGATTATGTCTAGCGCTACTGTCTGCAGCAATAATTGTATCATAATGATCAGACAGGAGACTACAGCTCTTCTGAGGGACCAGACTGCTGGAACAACAAGAGGCAGAGAGAAAATCAGAGATGGAGGGAAAAGTGGAAACAATTATAATGTGTCTCATCAGGTAATGTTCCGCAATAGGAGACGACTTCTAAGGTTCCACAAATTGACTATTTTAGGAAGCAACATCTTAGACGTTCAGTCACAAGGCCACAAATATACAGAACAAGAATCTCTTCGGCTGTGTTAATTTAGTCAACTAAATTACTGACTGACAAAATTTCATGAACAATAATGGCAACAATACAAAATAGTTTCACCTTAATAGAAGTGAATTCATTAAAACATACTGCTGACTTGAAAAATACACTAACAATGGTGGAAAGAAATCTTCTATGTTCTTAGGCTGCATTTATTTGATCAAAAATACTGTAAAAATAGCAATGTTCTGAAATATTACAATTTAAAATAACTGTAATAACACTGTAAAATAATATTTATATTTTAATCTACTTCGTGATGTAATTTCTGTGATGGCAAAGCTGAATTTTTTTAGCAGTCATTACTCCAGTCTTCAGCATCACATGATCCTTCAGATACTGATATGCTGATTGAGAAATATTTCTTATTATCATCACAGTAAAAAAGTTGTGCTGCTTAATATTTCTGGGGAAACTATATATATATATATATATATATATATAAGAACAGCATTTATTTGACATTGTAATCATTTTGTAAAATTATAAATGCCAATACTCTTACTTTTAATCAAAATGAATAAAATAATTTGGAATAAAAGCATTAATTCCTTGAAATTTCGGTTAAAGTTTGGTTATAGCTTATTGACTGACATTAACTAAAATGACAAGGCATTTCATACAACCCACAGTGGGATTACAGGCTATATGGTCCCAGAATGAAATACCGCTGTCCATCATAAATATAGTCGCTGTGATGCAAGAGATGAAGAAAACCAGACAGATCGATAAAGACCAAAGCAGCCTGTGAGCTAGATCCATGTTGGCTCTGTTTGTGTACTGCAACCCTCTGGATGATGACATTATAGAATAAAAATATTTTGGTGCTCAAGGTTTTTCTGCTGTACTCTTGGACGGTGTTAAACAAGGACACGTACAGGAAGTTGCCAGCAGGCCCTGACCCTCACAGACACAGTCGCTTTTGATGTAAGTCAGTCAACTCGGACTCCATCTTGGTAACACCACAGCCAGCTAATCAAAAAGGATATTGGCTCCTCAACATTTATTTCCACAGTCACTATAGTTAATGTTATGATTCCTTCCTCAACTTTAAGCTCAGGACAGGGACATAACCTCCCAGATTTCACTTGTTATCATTCCATTGCGTGAGTAATTGCCCAACCAACAGCCATTATTTAAAGCCAACAGCAACAGAGATTCAAAACCAGAAACAAATCCTTAACAAAATGTGAAGATGAATCTCTCTCTGCTGTCTCAAGTCCTGAGGCCTTGACTATGGGTCTGCGCCTCCCCAGCCTGTCTTTTGTTGAGCCTTTGAACAGCTTTGGAGTATTGACAGGGGAGTGTGTGGGAAGCAGCAGAAGCTTGGCTTATCTGGCCCGGAGGGTGTGTGTGACTGCAGTATGAAGAGAGAGAGAGAACTGGAGTGGGACGCCTGTGTGGGGATTGGAGGCTGAATATGGTGCCAAAAAGCCCAGGACACCAACTGAGGCTGGATAAGCAGCACCACAAAGAACAGACTTATTAACCAGACGTGAGAATCTTTGACTTCTGGGAGATTTCCTGACAATTCTTGAAACAGTTGAGAATCTCTTAAAGCGCACTCAACTTTTTGATCTTCCGCATGATTAAACCGAGAGGGGAACAATGTGATCTAAGAGTCTACAACAGATACCGTACATGGTTTGATTCGTAAGATAAGAAATTAGTGCTGTCAAATGATTAATCGCAATTAATCACATCCAAAATAAAAGTTTGTGTTTACATAATATATTTGTGTAACAAAATGTGAAGATGAATCTCTCTCTGCTGTCTCAAGTCCTGAGGCCTTGACTATGGGTCTGCGCCTCCCCAGCCTGTCTTTTGTTGAGCCTTTGAACAGCTTTGGAGTATTGACAGGGGAGTGTGTGGGAAGCAGCAGAAGCTTGGCTTATCTGGCCCGGAGGGTGTGTGTGACTGCAGTATGAAGAGAGAGAGAGAACTGGAGTGGGACGCCTGTGTGGGGATTGGAGGCTGAATATGGTGCCAAAAAGCCCAGGACACCAACTGAGGCTGGATAAGCAGCACCACAAAGAACAGACTTATTAACCAGACGTGAGAATCTTTGACTTCTGGGAGATTTCCTGACAATTCTTGAAACAGTTGAGAATCTCTTAAAGCGCACTCAACTTTTTGATCTTCCGCATGATTAAACCGAGAGGGGAACAGTGTGATCTAAGAGTCTACAACAGATACCGTACATGGTTTGATTCGTAAGATAAGAAATTAGTGCTGTCAAATGATTAATCGCAATTAATCACATCCAAAATAAAAGTTTGTGTTTACATAATATATTTGTGTGTACTGTGTATATTTATTATGTATATATAAATACACACACATACTTGTATATATTTTAAAAATATTTAACAACACAAACTTAACAAAAACTTTTATTCTGAATGCGATTAGTCGTGATTATTCGTTTGACAGCAAAACTATATGAACTTCAAGTCACAAAACCGAGCCTTTAAGACTCAGTGGCAAGGAAACTATATGCTTAGTTAAATTTGTTTAATTTCAACCACAACAGCAACCTATAAATTGTTACCAGATTTACCAACTAAAGCCTGGCCAGTCACAAGATGGAAATGAAAGCTTCTACCAGGAAGTCTCTAATGCTATGTCATTCATTCATGACTATTAGCTCTGGCCAATCACTGCTTGACACCTGGAGTATGCAAGTACTGAACTTTCTATTTTATGTTCGCAGTTGATGATGCTGACATTCACATTCACCTTCCCCCTGAGTCTTTCTGATAGAAGCTCTTGTCAAGGTCTTATAGTAACAAATTTGAGTAAGGTTTAGGGTTCATGTAGGTGTTCTAACAAGCACAATGTATGAACACTCTTAAAAATAAAAGTTTTTTATTGGCATTGATGTTCCATGAAGACATCCTTTACCATCTATGGAACATTTCCATTCCACAAAAGGTTCTTTATAGTGGAAAAAAAAGTAAATAAGGCAGGTGACTCTTATAAGCTTGCACATCGAGACATGACCTGAAAAGACACCAGATCCTCAAATGACCTGCTCCTGGCATCCAGAGTAATGACCCCAGACTCCAAAACCAAGTAAACCACCTTGGGCACCTTCTGTACTGACTGCAAGAAGAGATATGACTCAGTGCCACACACATGGATCCTTGAATATCTGGCTCCAAACAAGGTCAGCCAGACCTTCACCAGGAACTCTGTAGTCAGCTGTAGACAGCTTAAAGACATCCTCCAAGGCGTTGCATCTTTAATATGGATAACTGATACAATATACAGTAGTTGCAAGACTGGAGCTACCATCAACCATATGGCATGCATATATGGATAATGTTAAGCTTTATACCAGGACTAAGAGGCATATTGAATATCTGATCCGCAGGAACTTCCAGAAAGTCAGATCTTAAAGAGACAGTTGAACAGCAGGAACCAGATCAAAGTCATCAACACATATTCCCTCCCAGTCATCAGACACCCAGCTGCCACAATACGCTAGCCAAGAGATGATATGGAAGCTCCACAAAGACATGACAACTCAGCAAAAAGAATGGTAAAAGCCCATTATTCAGAGGCTATATATACTGTACCCTGAAAAGAAATGAGCAAGAAAAGTACAAAGCCCTCCATCCTAATTAATAACTACTTTGGCTTTCAAAAATTCAATGTCCAGCCTTATGTTACCAAGTAAGTAAATAAATAAACATTTTGTTTCTTATATTCTAATCTAATAAACAGTATGTAATATATATTTTAATATATTTAATATTATTATTTTTATTTAAAATTTAATATTTTATTTATTTACATTTTATTATGTATTTTATATGCTAATCTAATATATGTTTTAATTTATTATTTTATTATTTTTATTTATTTGCACCAATTAAATTGATGTATGTGTATAGATCATCTCGGTTAGTATGGTAACCCTCTTCCCTGAAGGAGGGAACTGAGACGTCACGTCGGATGACCGACGAATTGGGATCCCTAACAAAGGGCCACAGGTACTGCCCCTTCCAGTGTCCTGTGGAAGCCACCTGCGCCCCTACTTTTTGGCGGAGGCCAGGGCTTGCACAAGAGGACCAGCTACTGCTGCAATGGCACTACCCAATGAGTAAGACTGGATAACACTGGGAAAACGTACCCGATCTACTTGGAACAGGGACGTTACGGAAGCTCCAACCTTCCTGAAGGAGGCTTCAGAAGCAAATACACATATGAACATTCCTTAGGTGCATATGGAAGATTGGAGGTGATTGTAACCCGTTTGGAATGGCAGAAGTCTGCCGGGGAAACACGGGCTCGAGGCTATACTGTGGGCTTTACACATATGGGATCCACTTAGGTCTTACATATGGAACCCAGTCTTCTACCGGTTCTCGAGGATTCAACGAGTGAAGGCCTGGCGCCAGACGCTCCGCCACGTCTGGCTGCCGAGGGGACGGAGGAAC
>NW_015505368.1:239186-239487 GCF_001515645.1 Sinocyclocheilus grahami
CGATTGCAGCAACATAAACTTTGAGGGTGGAGGGAGACAGCCTTCGCTCCAACCCTTGCTGCAAAAAGGACAGCACGACTCTGATCGGGCATCTCCGGGGGTCTTCTCGGTGAGAAGAACACCACTCAACGAACACGTTCCACTTCAAAGCGTAGGAGTGTCTCGTAGACGTTGCACTGAAGTGATGGTGTCAACTACCTCTTGAGGTATGTCACTTAGAACCTCCGTGTCCCGTCCAGGGACCAGAACGGGTGCCAAAGGGTGCCCCGTCTCTGAGTCAGTAGATCCTTCCTCAGAGGAA
>NW_015505368.1:239727-240762 GCF_001515645.1 Sinocyclocheilus grahami
GGACGGATGCACCCGAAGATGCGTTCCTGCGTCAACATCTTGAACGGTAACCGGTGAAGGGCCCGGTTCAAGACACGCAGGTCCAAGATTGATCGTATCCCACCGCCTTTCTTGGGTACAATGAAGTAGTAGCTGTAAAACCCCGTCTTCATATCGGCTGGAGGGACCGGCTCTATCGCGTCCTTCGCCAGTAGGACTGCGATCTCTACACGCAAGACGGGGGCATCTGCTGCTTCCACTGACGTAAAGTGGACGCCCCTGAACTTGGGAGGGCGCCGGGCGAACTGAATCGCATAGCCGAGCCTGACGGTTCGAAGGAGCCATCGAGACGGGCTGGGTAGCTCTAGCCAGGCTCCCAGACACCGCGCAAGTGGCATCAATGGAACTACAGGCGTACCCGCAGTGGGGCAGCGCAGAAGAATGCAGGAACCCGGCCCGGGCATCTCGTAGCCGGTCCGAGGCGGGGTTTGGGTGTGTGTAACACTGACCTGCGTTCGAGCAGAGGGTGCGTGGGTAGTCCGTTGGTTCGTCCTCCCGATCCGCCCACTGCTGCTCACTGGCGAGAGAGGAGGGTGAGTGTGATACGGCACTGGATCGTCCACAACCCCCCATCCCCTCTGGGAACCCAGAGATAGAAGAATTTGCTCTTTTGTCGAGTATTTGGGTACCACCGACCGAGAGGTCAGTAGCGGAAAAAAAGGAAACAAACAAAAGATTCTCCGCCTGGCCCTCCTCCGGGGAAAGGGAGAGGTGCGTTCACCATCTCCCAAAGACCAACTCCCTCCATCTCTGGGTCACCCGTCTCAGGGCTTCTTGCTCTTTCGCTTATCACCAGGTCTGGCGGGGGCCTGGACGGGCGGGGCGGCTGCCCTGCGACCGGCTCTACGGCGCAGCTTTGCTGGAGGCCACAGGAGCAGGGCGGTGGCAGGGGGGCTGCCCTCGGCGACGGCAGCAGCTGCACACCGGCAGGATGTACCTGATGGCCTCAGTCTGCTTTGGTCAGCAGAGAACTGCTGGGCAAGTTCTCCACCGTGT
>NW_015505368.1:240814-245810 GCF_001515645.1 Sinocyclocheilus grahami
GGTGAGTTTGATACGGCACTGGATCGTCCACAACCCCCCATCCCCTCTGGGAACCCAGAGATAGAAGAATTTGCTCTTTTGTCGAGTATTTGGGTACCACCGACCGAGAGGTCAGTAGCGGAAAAAAGGAAACAAACAAAAGATTCTCCGCCTGGCCCTCCTCCGGGGAAAGGGAGAGGTGCGTTCACCATCTCCCAAAGACCAACTCCCTCCATCTCTGGGTCACCCGTCTCAGGGCTTCTTGCTCTTTCGCTTATCACCAGGTCTGGCGGGGGCCTGGACGGGCGGGGCGGCTGCCCTGCGACCGGCTCCACAGCGCAGCTTTGCTGGAGCGGGCTGAGGCACTGCCACCGGCGGCCGGATGGATGCAGCAGCTGCACGCCGGGGCAGGATGTACCTGATGGCCTCAGTCTGCTTTTGGGCGGCGGAGAACTGCTGGGCGAAGTTCTCCACCGTGTCGCCGAAAAGGCCGGTCTGGGACACAGGGGCGTTCAAGAACCGTGTCTTGTCCGTCTCGCGCATGTCGGCCAGACACAGACACGTCCCCTTGCAGGTAACGGCATCTGGTCCGCAACTCCGAGATGGTAATACCCCGCAATGGGAGCATGAGTCATCCACGAAAGTCACCTCAGCATGCTTCATGTCCAGACACGAGAGGCAGCGATCGTGACCATCACCCGGCGCCAGGTAACGACCGCACCCAGAAACACATGGATGGTAAGACATCTTTAAAAAGACACATCTTTAAAAAGTAATTCCACCCGTGAAGCTCTTTTAGATGGAAATTGCTCTTTTAGTGTGCTGAAGCGCACAGGGGAGATGGCCGTCTGCAACACACACAGGGGGTAGTGCAGCCTGATGTGTGCAACCCACTTGACACGGGAAACCAGCATGTACCACCAGCATGAGAGCCCACGAAGAGCGTGCTTGACTGTAGCTTTACTCTTAGCAGAAGGTCAGGAGCAGAACGATAGAACCGCTCGGCTCCGAAGCGAAAAGCTGAATACGCGCTGCATCTGCTGTCTACTTATACTCACGCTGTGATCAGCGGCAGCTGGATGCAATAATCGCATGCCAATGTGCACTGGCTCGTTTAGTTTACACTCGAAGTAGATTGGTCTCTCTAAGCGAGATCCCAATTCGTCGGTCATCCGACGTGACGTGAGAGTGACCACCTGAAAGGGAAATTGTTATTTTAAATAAATATATATATGTGATATATTTAGATTGAAAAATATCATAATATATCCTATCTAAAATATTCAAGCTTAATCTATTTTAACTAAATATATTACATATATTAAATATATATATATATATATATATAATATATAATATAAATTTATCTTCAGAATACAATATGTTATTATTGTTATTTACAGTATATAGGATTATATTGGTGTTTTGTGTAATGATTATTTATTTAGATTTAAAAGACCATGTTAAAAACTATTCAGACAAATAAATAAATAAATATGGTTGTACAGTTACAAATTTGAAAAATTCTCAAATCTTCAATTCTGCAGAAGCGAAGCATCCTGTAGAGATTACGAGACTGGTTTACAACATTCACTTGTCTGTTGGAAGGGACGCTAACAGAGTGAAGTGTATGCTGAAGGGAACTTCTAAAGGATGTCTTCCTGGAGGTGGTAAAACAGGCCCTGACCCTCACTATATGAAAGCCCCTCTGATTTGTGAAGCATAATACGACAGGAGGAGAGGGTGGGTGGTCTGCCACTGGCCTGTGCCTTGCTTCAGAACCAGGCAGTTTACATGGCTTTAGTGGTCAGTCTCCTGTGCCTGTCATAAATCAAGAGCTGCACTGCAGGATGGAAAGGCTGAAAGGTGTCCACTGCAGGTTGGAGCCAGAGGAAATGGTTTGCTGTGAAAACAGAGCCGAGTTGTTCCTACTGGTTAGGATTTGTTTAGAGGAGCTGCTTAGATTGGCCAGGAAACAATGCCGTCTTTTAGTCATAGTTATCCATTTGGGAAAACGTGTTAGTAAATGGCAAGCTATATGAAAATGACATATACAGCACTTGTGCTTGCCTGTACCTAAAAAGCGAACGTAACAATGGGGGTTAGGAGAGGAATATTTAGATAGCTGACACATTTTCCATATAGTACATTTTTCATTTCTGCTTATATTCATAAATGCATCCTCCCCGCAGACAACTTTAGTTTGTATGCTTCACAAACCCTGTAGGAAAAAAAAGAGCTTAAATCAACCTTAGCTTATATTCTAGTGTTAGCAGGTCTAGCTAGTTTCCCAACCTAGTTAAACTGGTGTTCAACTGGACTACAGGGGGTTTAGGTGGTCTGACAGTTGTTTTTAGCTAGTCTAGTATGGATAAACTGGTCTTCAGCAGGTCTAGCTTATGTCACCGCCTGGTCTAGCTAGTGTTCAGTTGGTTCAGGTCAAAGTTTTTTTAAACCTGGTTTATTTTAGTGTTATTTTAGTATAACTGCACAGTGCATTATATTGATTTATGTCAAAGTTCTATTAATTATTATTACTATTATTATTATTATTATTACCCCCAGAGCCGATCCTAGACTTCTGGGGGCTGAGTGGTTATGAACAAATAAATGAAACGCATTCGTCCGTGTTTCACTCCATCTCGAATCGCGCTTGCGGAACACTCGGCGCAATGCGGTGTTTTTTGCTAGTTTCAGCCCGATGCAGTTGTCATTTTCTTGTCCTGCGCCACGTTGTTTAAATAGGAAATGCATTTGCGCCCATTTGTGCGCCCAGAGGCGTGCTCGTCTAAAAACGAGGTGTGTTCAGGAGCATTGCTGGCGCGTTGCTATTTTGAGGCAACTGAAATAGACTGCGCCATTGACCAACAAAAACCTGGGGCCTCATTTATAAAATGTTGCGTATAAACCGTCCTAAATTTGTTCTAAGATCATTTCTCAAAAGTGCATAAGTGCGATTCAGAGAAAACGAACGTGCGCACAAAAACACGTGCGTACGCCTCTCTTCCAGATGTGACATTTATAAATCGCAAATGATCTTGAAATTGTGCGCAGCTGACTGGTGTCAGATCTCCACCTTGTAAACGCCCCCTAATTAATATCATTAACCATATAAAAGAGCACACGCCAATATCCGAATCTATATGTTTGAGAATGACGAGCACAAAGAAAAAAAAAACTTTACTGAGTCTGAAATTGAGGTCCTGCTGGCGGAGGTAGAGGTTCGTGCGGGGACGCTTTTTATTTAACAATGTGTAATTATTCTATGGACAAACAATGTGTGTGTGGTTATATTTTTTCGATTGACTATTATTAAAATGATTACTTCTGGAAATAATAATAATAATAATACAATTAATTCTAAAACAATTAGGTTTCCAAAAGTAAGACTAAACTACGAATTCAAGTAAAATTCAGTTATCTTTAAAAAAAAGTGAGCCATCCTACTTTTAAAATCACTTGCTATGACAACTAATAAAAAGTTTAATATCACGAAATTCTTGCAAAACTTAAAAACATTATGGAAAGAAAAATGGAACGTTTCATATCATAATAGAACAAATTATTAGGCTACTCGATTATGGTCTCCGGTCTGAAAAAAATCTGCATGCGATTTGGCATTTCTTTATATTTACACAGTTTAGTAATGCTGCTCAAATGTGCCATTAATGTACTGATACAAAAATATATAGTATATTTTATACAAATACAACTGATGTAAATGACAAACAAAGTTTAAGGCTGCATGTCTTTTCATTTTCACAGAAGCAAAGCAGCAGATGTTATAAATCAAAACAGTTAACAGTGTTATTGAGTAGAATAGGCTATATTAAAACCGTTATTGCACGACATAGGCCTGTTATTATACAGACAAAACCGTCGGAGATGCGTTTATGCTAAATTTTTCTATTTTACGCATTAGTAGTAAATTAAGACTTAGCAAGTTTTCTTGTAAAATAAAATAATAAAAAAACAACACGGAATAAACTGTGTACAGAAAGCGAGTCAAGAACAGTTTAATCTAGCAAAAACTCACGTCAATAAAAAAAATCTGACTACACTACACCGTTAATCTCTTACACGGCATCTTTGTTGTTTATGATGAATTCGGTGCTTTTATTATTATTGCAACTTGGATGTTCAAATAGCTGCAGTACTCCGACTTTGCCACAAAGAAAAGTGTGTACGCCTGCTCAGACCCTGACGTGGCGGCAAGTACTTTTCCACGTCAAAGACCGTTTTTATAAATCTGAACGTTGCCGTGGTTTTTAGCATACGCACACTCTAAGATCAAATGTGTGCGTACGCACGCTTTATAAATGAGGCCCCTGGTCTAAAGTCAATGGCGCAGTAGGTTTTTTTAATTTTATTTAAAGAACGTGTTAGTATAGGCGGGTCCACAGCGCGCATACTCTGCTTATTACACACACAGGGACGCAACAGCAGCACACAAACATGCCAACTATTAAAAATTAAAGGATTGCAATGTAAAAGATTATTATTGTGTAGGCTACATAAATATAAAAATGCCTACATGTCATAATGGATAGTCACTGCATGTATCAGAATTAGGCTACCTATCTGCTCTCGCACGAGCAGCTCTGTTTCCTCTCTGGAGATGCGTTCTGTCTTTGCGCTAACAAATTCCACCGCGTAAATAGCAAATACGACATGGCTCGAGCGCAACTGGTTCTTAAAGGGAATGGGAGATGAGACTTTGATCGAAGTGGGGTATGAGTGGTTATGAACGAATGAATGAAACTCATTTGTCCTTGTTTCACTCCGTCTCGAATCGCGCTCTCGGAAAGCGCTAGAGAAACCGTGTCTATTCTGCGGCTCGATACGCTTTCAACTCGTTTTTTTTAGTCTCGAGCAAGCCTGTACGACATTCACATGACATGATTTAATGATTTTTACGTAGAAAGGGAGACAGCGCACCGCATTAAAATAAATGATAATTCATGTTTTCATGACTGCTGGCCAAATTCAAAAACGAAACTAAAATTAAATCATCTTT
>NW_015505368.1:245820-268453 GCF_001515645.1 Sinocyclocheilus grahami
CAAGAAAATACTATTTCATGCGTTTACATATTATTTTTTTTAATCCAATGTGTTATCTGTTGTATCTTTTTAATTTGTGTAATTTATTAGCAATTTCTTAGTGAAATTTGTTTCTGAAACTTTATTTCAAGGTGAGATGCTTTTAAACATTTTATCAATAATTTGAATTAGTTCATTTTTCTTTTTCTTTTCTTGTTTTAAAAGTTTAAAATGCAGTTGTTTCAACATGCATTTTTGAGTTGAAACAATAGTTATACTAGTTAATTCGACTTTCAGCTTAGTTGAAGGCCAATAAACTTACATTTTCTTGATGTCTGGACAATTTATAAAAGAATTGTCTACAAAAAATTTTAAATGGGGAAAATCTCGAAATCATTTTTTTACAGTGTATATAGTTTTATTGATTTTAATTTTTTTTAGTTTCGTTTTGTTTTTCTTTTTTTCTTTTTTATTGGTAGACCAACTTAAACATGAAAGTGAGAAATGTTACTTGGCAACTAGCTGAAATGGAATGTTTATTAAACTCACTTTCCTGTATTTTCTAGTAATCCTGAACACCTTGATTAGCTCATTCAGGTGAGTTTGATCAGGGTTGGAGCTAAGGAGGACAGTGGCCCTCCAGGGTGGGATGTGAGGAAGAGCCCCAAAAACTAGCAAACCACATCAACCTGACTAGGCTGATCCTCTAACATCTAAGAGATTAGGTTGGTTTAAGCTGTTTTTCAGCAGGGGAGCTCACACTTCAATGTCATTTGTCTTACTTTTTCTCTCTCCCCTTTTGCTCCTTGGCCAGTGCCCTGCCATGAAAATGACTTCAACGGTAATTGAGATCCAGTCTGATTATTCCCATTTGATTGTCTAATGACCACCTGAATGGGATTCTTCATGTAATGTGAGCTCTGTTTAATAGGCCACTGCAGAGACACGGTGTCAGCCACTACATTCTCATGCAATTAGCATTCTAGACCTCGTCCATTTTCATGCAAAGCCTCTCTACAGTCATCCGATTGCCCTCCAGTTACACTACAGATGAGTCCCTGTGTTCTCCTCCTTTTCATGCAAAGATTTCATGTGACTATCTAAATTGTTTCATATCTATTAAGACATATGACAATGAGAACAACATTTTCAGAAACAATATTAGAAATATAAACTGATATTGTTCATGATCATCAGACATACAGTAGCATTCAAACGTTTGGGGTCAGCTAGATTTTTTTTTTTCTTTTGAAAGAAATTAATATTTTTATTCTGCAAGGATGCATTAAATTGATAAAAGTGACAAAGATACAAATAAAAATCTATTTCAAATAACTGAAATGATAAATGATTTATCTTTTGAATGTATCATGGTTTTCACAAATATTTTAAGCAGCACAACTCAAGAAATGTTTCTTGAGTACCAAATCAGCATAGAATGATTTCTGAAGGATCATGTGACACTGAAGACTGGAGTAATGATGCTGAAAATTCAGCTTTGCCATCACAGAAATAAATTACATTTTAAAATATATTCAATCAGAATACGGTTTATTCATTTATATTTTCACAGTATGTATTTTGTCAATGCTTCAAATGACAGTTCCATAAATGATATTAGGCTTATCTGCTGTACTCACCTGAGAGGTATTTTATGAACACTGCAATATGTATTGTTTTATCACTAACCATCTACCGCTAGACCCTGTAAAGTGGTTTACTATGTAACTAATTCAGCATTAGGGTTAGTCAAGTAATCCATTATTATTATTATACTACCACTAACAATAAAGAAACCAAGAGCAGGAAGAGGTCATGATCAATGTTTGGTGTGTAAACGACAGCATCAATCGACATCCCACAAAGAGACAATATCCTCCCTTTATGAGCGCATGTGCCTTCTGCCAAAACATGCTTACAAAGACAATACCATTGGTCCATAAAGATGGAAGATATGGGTTTGTCATATGTTACGACCCTAAACCTCAAGGTTGTGTTCAGTAGTATGCTTAGTCTACTTTTGTTGGAAAAAGAGTTGTTAAATTGTAAAACTAAATTATGGAAAAACCAATACGCAAAGCCAATTTGATTTTAGAAATTGACTGTTGTAACAATTTTTTTTAACCTTCTGATGCTCTTCGGTCATTTTTGACAGAAACATTTTCTGTTTTGAATTTTTTTAAATCACAGCTTCATCGGAATGGTACGAAACATGGTTACTTTTATGGCATTTGGTATGTGAACACACCAAAAAAATTAGGCCATGACTCGAGCAGGCTAAGTGGTCATAAAAAACTAGTCACAATTGTGGTCTTCAGTCAAAAATGACCAACCATAGGAAATGAATGGGAAATCGACAAAAACACAAAAATTATTCAAAAATGATATATTGATGTGTTTGTCTCCTGCGGTTCTCTTGCCTGTGGATTTACTATTAAAATGACTTTGTTTATTTCTACTCCTGTGTTGTGTGCTTTCCATAGCTACACGTGATACTACAATGCAGTAAAAAAGTGGACCGCAAGGAAGGGGTTACACTCTAAAACATCAAGAGTGCAAAATAGATACATCCACTCACACACACACACACACACACATATACAATTATACACACTAAAATGAATTGGTATGGCTATAACCATATAGCCTAAATGAGTCAGAAAACTGAAATAAGAGGTTGAAATCAGATCAGACCCAGAAGGATTAAGCTCTGATAAAACATTTCTGTTCATTTGTGTTACATTTTTATAGAATTGGAATGTTTTGTGTAGCAAAATGCTTTCTCTGTGTTCAGGTTTGACTGTAGTAATAATAATTCAAAAACTGACGCTTCAAATCAACATTTCAAGCTAAAAAATATCTAAACCTTTACAAAAAGTTGTCTTTGAGAATGTCTAAATATATATCCAAATCTACAACTTAATAAAAATAAGTATTTATGTCTAAAATCAACCAGATAATTTATAGGTCTTTTATATAGAGCTACATAGGAATCTAGTGGCTAAACCATGGAATTGCAGATGTTTTTCTTATTTTACTCCCACCAGATGGCACTAACCAAAAATGTGATTTTAAAGGCATTATCTCCAATTTAACATGACATACTGCCTTAATTAAAAAGTATTATAAAAAAAAAAATGTTTCAATGGGAATCATAATTATGTATCACTTTTGACTGCGAAAACCACAAATGTGACTCCCAAATAAGGAGCAGCAGAGGGTTAAAAAATGGCATGTTGATTCAGATCTGCTGAACAGAAAAGTGACGGAAATGGCAACTATGATCAATTTAATCCTTAAAATGATTGACTTTAGTACCATTAAAAAAATGTAGCCAAGAAGGTAAATTTGGCATGAAATAGATATATCTCTGGGCAGAATTATTTATTTATTACTGACCACAGGTTATATGGTATGCATGCTATTCAGTTCAAATCATCAATTCCAAAATTGGAAGTGCCTTTTTTCCTCCGTCATTACATAAAAGTAATCCAGACGAGTTTTTGACATTACGGCTGATGAATTTTTGGTCTGAAACCACAGCTCAAGGCGACCTGTCACTCCACCATCAGCTCTGGTTCGCTACTGATGAATGAGACCCATAGTGCTACAGATTAACATGACTGTCATCTAACTGCAGCTCAGGAAATCTGTATCTGTATTGATCTACTGCAAATTGAAGCATTATTCTGTGTTAAAAATGCAGAGGAGGTGTAATCCAGCTGCTTTCAAACTAAATAAGACTCAGTTCACATAACCACAATTCTTCCATTACCACCCCACTTCTCTAAAACATTTGCTCAAAAAAGAAGGAAAGCAAGCCGCTGGGGTTGGGACTGGCAAACTGGACGTTTAAGCCCATGGAAGCATGTGCCCGCAGTCTGGTATTGCCTTTCAGTGTCATTAACTTCTGCAGGGCACAGCAGGTTTCTGTCGCCACTGACCAGATTGCTTTAAATGGCGAGCAATTACATGGTTGAGGCCCAAGCTTAAAGAATAAGGGAAGTATAGTTTCTGTACTAAGCGTCATTGTAATAGGATTATTAGGGAGAGAAAGTAAGAAATTATTTTGCTGCACCACAGACCACAGACTGCACCTAACGACCTCTACACTCACTTAACGCATTAGCCTTTCTAATTAAGATATGTTGAGAACTATATTTTACAACTCTCCAATGTAAGAACTTCCCATTATACAACATCTTCATTGTTCCTCCTCACACTTTGACTACAATAATTTCTCAGTTAAGCTCTCTCTTTTTTTCTTTATTGTGTCATTCCTGTAATAAAACAGGCATGTAAGTGTTAATATACTTTTAACATGGAAATCATATTAGTTAGTTAGTATTCAATCATATAAGTATACAGTATGTACTATGATTTATATTTTGTATAAATACAGTTAGTATTTTATAAAATTCATATGATAAACTACTACCTGTATAGTTATGTAGGTAATTTAGTGATGTATTATATAATTAGTTAATGTAATTTAACATATATTATTAAATTACAGCCTGCATACTTGTCATGATATGCATAAAGTGAATTAAAGTGGTTACTTCTAAAAATAAAACAGACAATTTATTTAAAATAAATGAAAGTAACAAAAATGTATGCATTAATTTATTTTTTAAACAGTTTTTGTTTTTACTGTATAAACATTTCCAGGCATTTTCTTAGAAATACTGTTTCATTTGGTGATCATTTATAAAAAATGTATATATATATATATATATATATAATGCTTTCTGTTTGTTCCCTCTGCGGCAACCTGTCTGCTGTCAGCGGGGCCAGACGTTGTGTTATTTTCGTATGGTCTATGAGGCTTGTGCTGCTCTAGAAACTCTGGGGAACCAATAAAATCACCTCGCTTGTCCAATTCAGAGACGTACTAGAGCCTACGACGAGTTCCCACCTTCCCATAATTTGCAAAAAACAAAATAGTTTGTTTTGTCAGAGATCTAGAGACTGAAGCTGAAAGCGAAATGTATATTTAATGACTATTACATATATCCATAATGGATATAGATCTGGCTGTACTGCATATGAATTGTTTATTGTGCAGCGATTAATTATTAAGAGTGACAAGTTCTCAAAATTGGCTTTAAAATGTTATGCTTTGTTGGGACTAAAGTGAGTGGGGAGTGTGGGGCGTCTACAGTCAATAATCTTTAATTATTGGTCTCTCAGAAAACAACATGCTAAGAAAAGTGAAAACTGCTTCATAATTAGAATCACATAGTAATTAGCATTATATAAAATGGTGCAAATCCCAAACAATTAGCATACATTGACTTTAAAAATATCAATTTTCAGATTAATCATAATCTTTATTTGGATTCTAGTTCTTTATTTATTTTTTTTCACAAACAAAGTCATACTTTGTCTGAGTATTCAGTCCAAATCTGACAAACAAATGGTTCTTTTAAACTAGTTATTTTTAGTGAATCAAATAACAGCTCAACCAGTATAGTCAGTATTATCAAATGACTCTGAGTTGATCCGTTGAAGTGAATCAAAAGCATACAGTTCAACCATTTTGAATTAGTCTGAATGAATGGAATAAATCTGTCCCAAACATTTACCAAATCAACTTTCAGTGACATATATAATTGAAAGTTGATTTGGTCAATTTAGACAGGTCGATTTAAACAGTTTTATTCAGTTCATTCTAATTTACAATTAATTCAGTTTGTGAGTCTGGTCTCCCTTTATATTAGGTGGCCTTAACTACTTACATTTAAATTAATAATTTGATACTATGCACTTATTGTGTACATACATGTTTTTACACTGTACTATATATATAAACATTTGCATGTCATTACATCTCCAACTAATTTATATGAATACATTGATAATTACACCTTAACCCACTCTTAACCTACCCATACCACCAAACCTGTCCCTAAGTGTTTTGCAATACAATATGAACACAACAAGTATATTGTACTTATTTTTTTATATAAGTACATAGTTGTTAAGGCCACCTAAAATAAAGTGGGGTTGTGCTGTATGTTTTTGATTTGATAAAAATGATCACATATAAGAATAATTTGTTTGTGAATCAGACTAAACTGGTTGTGCTGAACATTTTTGATTCTCTAAAAAGAACCGGTTTTTAAAAAAGTTGTTTGTTTGAATATATATTGCAACACTGTGACTAAAAATGCTCAAATGAAGCAAAACAGAATCAAGCAGAATCTAATCACACTGAGAGCTAGTGAATCAGAATCAAATCTGATTCTGGTAATATGTACTGACACCCGGGCCTACCACTTATATCATTTTTAAAAACATTAACACCAATGGCAGTCATAACACATTGTAATGATTTCAAATTTGCATCAGTTAATTTGAACACCATTCTTCTCTGACACACTATTTAATCACACTTGTTTGATACTCTTTACATTAAACACCCATTAGTTAGGGCTCTGTCTATTCAACCTAGACTTCATTCACAATTCATAGCAAGATGGACAAAATGGCAAGGAATGATTGCAGACATTCAATATAACACTTTGAAGACCAGTGAACTGTTTTTCAGTTCATATTTCACAGTTTAACACCACTGAAACCATCTGCTAGTCTCAATTAAAGGGCAAAACAGCTTGCAAAATACTAGAGCACTACGAATTTCAGGGGTCTGTCAGGCTGTGTAATTGCTAACTCATTTCATCACTTGTTTTTCCCATTCTGGCATGCAACCGCCAATCTCTTTGGCACTTCATGACTCTTTTACCCAACTTACAGATGCAAAAACTCCAGCCGTTAAGCCTTGGGTGTGAATAAATGCACATTTCTTTTTGCACAATCTTTGTCTTTATTTTTAAGGTATACTCAATATTAACACCTGATAGAATGTCAGTTGGAAGTAAAAATTAACCATCTCTGAACCCAATAGCACAGCATTCATCAAAATAAACCTCTTCTAGTGACCTAAGCTTCCCGTGAGGAGCCTAAGGGGGGTTTGATGTGCTAATTATTTACTGAAGCAGTAGGGACTTTCAAATTAGACACCATGCTGATGCAAACTATGAAGAGTAGCCCTAATGGGGTAACCCGGGTAACATCTGAATTGAAAGAGAAAGCAGGAGACATTGGGGATTACAATAGTCATTGGGCAGAGTGCACTGGAAAAAGCTTCTATAGTGAGCAAGAATGGGAGGGGCCAGCCGAGGCCTCAGAACAGTATTAAATTACAGATGCATATGAATGGATAAGCAGTTGTCAAAATTGTATACCCTTAAGCTATTGTTCTTTACTGCTTGTGGTGGTCCTGAGAGGGAGGCTGGGGGGGGGGGGGTTTTCAACCGTTATCACTTGTATGAGAGAATACTTGTTCATATTCATTCCTGAGAGGCAAGTTCTGTACCACTTATAGGGAGCAATTTTGTTAAAGATTTCTGCATTTAAAAAGAACTAAAGACAATGAAAGTGCTTTGAATTATAAAAAAAACCCACAAATGTGTAGAGAGGTCTGTGCCGAACGGGCTCCTCTCGTGTCTCTGCACAGAGAGAGAGAGAAAAGAAAAAAAGAAGGGAAGAGAGAAAAAAATTGGGAAAATTACATACCTAAATCCATGTATCTTGGCAGCCATCCAAACAGACTTTTCCAAGTAGATAGAAAAAACATACAAGGGAGCAGTGAGCAGTAAAACTCTAATATTGCTCTCAGTATGATCTTGGGATTTAGGATACATTCAAAGTTTTTCTCTCGCACTATAGCAACAGATTGGGTAAAATATAACTTACTTAACACAAATAAACTAGGTAGCCTTTTCTAGCTCTAAAAATGTAAGTAAACCACCAAATTTGTGTTACTACATAACTCTGAGTAAGATTAAAACAAGGCATTAATCTCTGGATCCAGCTTAGTATGTTCCAACGCACTAGAATAACTTTAGATTAATGATGAAACAGCCATGATTACGTGGTATGATTAAAACAGAGTACTGCACTATTGTGTAATACGGTTTAAAATAGCCTTGGCCCAAAAGTGCACCAATTTAAGAGCTATTTTGAATTTAGGGAGTATATGCTGTCAATGGAAGAAGGAACTGACCCACCATAGGCATGCTGTATTATCTCTGAGCCTGACGGTGCAAATCCAGCTTAGCTCATGTTTACATTTTGAAAATGTTCCCTGATGTGGTGAGGTGCTGGGCCAAAGCGAGGGTCTCTAGGGACACGCCACAAATCTCAGCAGAGCAGCAGGGGTCAGGGCTCTTTCTAAAGGCCTGTCGAAGGGCCAGCACATGCAAATCCATTAACATAGAGAATGTATTCAATGCTAAAGGACAAAAAGATAAAAGATGTTGCTTGGTGCAAGCGATGGTCAGCGAGTTAAAGTATGAAATGTACCTATGTGTTTAATTAATATGCTGTAATTAACTATATGTTAACGTATACTTTATTATATTATATTATATTAATTATATTATATTATATTATATTATATTATATTATATTATATTATATTATATTATATTATATTATATTATATGACTGAATACAAATTACATGATGAAAATTGTAGTTAGTAACATTTTAGTATATACCCAGGTATAATATAGTATAATATTTAAATTACTTTTGACCTAACTCGTTTATCACATTGGTTTGAATACCATGCTGATTAAAAAAATAATACTCTATTCCATTTTTTGTTATAAACAAGATGAAGTGCATTAAACATAACATTGCGTAAGGGTTTACCAAACTGGGGTTTGTAAAGGAAGGTTTGTAAATGGATGAAAAGCTAATAATTAATTAATTAAATAAACATTTTTAATAAATACATTTTTATTTTAAAATTTTAAAATATAAAATCAAAATAAAACACTTAATAAAAAGGAATAAAACATTAGGGAGAATCAATGAATTATAAATAATTTACTGACATTTTGTGACTATTAAGTAATTAATAAAAAGTAACTTTATTTTAAAATATAATTTATTCTAATTACAAGTATTTAATTTCTGTAATCCATACTGGATTATAATAGATTTATATTTATGTCAATGTAATGAATATATATCAAATTAAAATGATTATATTATATTATACATTATCATATAAATTATATATTTTATATATGTATTATATAAATAAAAAGTTCAAAAGTTACACGTTGTTGATATAAAATATAATATAAAATAAGTCAAATAAAAATAAATTCTAAGTAGGCCTATGTAGTGGTCTACTAAACACCCACCCACTGCACTACATTCTGACACTTTGCACAACAAAGGAGGTAAATCATGTGACACTCAGTAGTCTGGTGACTGACATGCAATGCTAGGAATGGACAGCAAGTGACAGGAACATAACAGGTCATCCTTTCCTTTGCACAAGAAGAATGTCACCACAATCGCCGAAATGCATTTCCTATTACCCGTTCAATAGATAATTCTTTTTTCTTGTACTTTGAGTTCCGAGGAGGAGTGATCTATCTGATAGCAATAAACATCGGTGAGCATTTGTCTTGCCAAGCATAGAGGCACATCTGACAAAGCAGAGGATATTAAGAACGCAGCACTCACGCGGTGACTCCATACTACACTGGAGAGAGAAAAACAGCTTTGTTGTCATGGTCCAATTTATTATTATTGTCTGAGGTAGCTGAAGCAGAATGACATAGATGTGCAACCCAAAGCTTCAAATCATCTTGGAGGAAGACTTGCTAAGATTTTGAGCAACACATCCAATCTAAAAATGTTCTTTAACCATCAGCTTCCTTGCCAGGAGCCTTTATGTAGATGTCACATGTGGCATTTGGCCATGACATCCAGATTTTATGAATGATTTAAGAGCTTAACGCATTGGAAATTACTTTCTTTTGTCACCAGTTTCCAACTGCTGGACTTGATAGATGTTATCCTACTCAGTGTCTCCCAAGCATTTCAAATTTCCATTTATTTAAAGAGGAAATGGAGGGAAATTTTAACAGGTCACTAATTTAATTTCACTGTGTTCCGGTGGCATTAGGCCTGACCAGATATTTCAGAGGAGCACAAAATCAATGTGCACATTCTGTAGGGAATCGCTCCCTGAATCCATTAGTAACTTTGACCAAGAGGTCAGGTAAAGTAATAGCCAGATAAATGTTTTATTACTGATGCCCTGACTGACTTAATGGCCCAACTAAATACATACAGTACATCCATGCATGTCAAACACTTACGATTACATCGAGATGATGTAATGCATTTATCTTTGCTCTCCATTGCTCTTCATTACCAAAGCTGCTTCTTGCTCATTTAGATAATTGTTATGAGATATAAACTCAGAATCGTGAGATAAATGTAGAATTGCAAGATATAAACACAATTCTGAGAAAAAAAGTAAGAATTGATAGATTTTAAGTCACAATTCAGAGAAGAAACATCTGAACGGGAAGATATGAACTCACAATTGTGAGGGGGATAAAAAGTCAGAACTGTGAGACAAAAGTCACAATGGGAAAAAAATGTGACATGTAAACTGTACATTTGGAAAAAAATAATTTCAAGATATGAAGAAAGTCGTAATCCTAAATTAATATCTTGCAATTCAAACTTTTTTTCAGAATTGTCAGATAAAAGCTCACAATTACCTTTTATTTTTTATTCTATTCCATAGCAGAAATACGCCATCAGAAATTTAGAAAAAAAGCCATGTATCCAAAATTAAAAGGTTGCAATTAAGGTATTTAAAAATGGTAATTTGCATATTAAAATTTTAGTGCATTCCATGCAAGATTTAGTAAATGCATCCTTAGATGCATTCATGCATTTGCATGCATCAGAGACTAAAAGCACATTAATGCTGCAGTAATCATGTTCTTAAATGCATATTGATTTGAAATGCCTAAGGACAGATTATATTTAAGAGTGATTGTGTATTCTTGCTTATAAACCATTTTTCTAAGCTGCATGACTGGTCACTAGTACAAAACAAGAGGGCAGTGTGGAGGGCTTCATGGGCTCTCCGGCAGTGATTAGTGGCAGCTGTGAAGCATTCATGCTGCATCTCTCCTCTTCACTCCAACAGGCCACAAATTCCCACCAATCACGAGACCCCACTTTCAAACAGCGCAAAATTTGATTTCTTAAAGGGGCCGTTGCTTCGAACGGGAGAAGGGAAGCATTGTTTTGATTTAAACTGGTGGGTTTTCACTGGTTCCTGCCAGAAAAGATGTATATTTTCAAAGCAAGATCAGATTATCTAAAGCTTTTTGACCTATTTTTATGGGTAGCCCACTTATACAATACAAACAATGACATCACCATTTCATTTAACAAATTGAGAGGAGATTTTATGGTGGTAAGTATTTGTTTATTAAAAGATGAGTCAAAGAGAGGTTCACATTTGGAATGTGAGGCTAGACTGCCTTGTACTTCACCATTTTTCCCTGGCAAACAGTCCATCATATTCCAAACCTTGTATCAAAACAGACTTCATGTAAGACCCACATAAAAATAAACAAAATATGTTTAAGTGCAAGAAACAAAAATACAGGTTTATGGTTGTTGTTGTTGTTTTTAATAGAAAAGACGGCAGTCTTAAGTTGAAAATAAAATGTTTCATCATATGAAACGAGGATATGGAATGTACCTTTTTTGCTTTCTTGGTATTTCTTCAGCCAGACCACCGACATTCATTATTTGCCCATTATGGCATATTTTAAAAAATGAGTCATTTTCAAATTGGTTGCAAGACATGAATTGTCCAATTTTTGTGGGTCAGTTTAAAGAGAAATGGTGGGGTTTTTCTCCACAGAAACGCACACTGTGTGACCATATTCAGTTACGATCAGTTCCAGCTGATTTCTTTATTCATCAATGACTTCAGCATCATGACAAATAATGATGTTGACAGAGCAAAAGTCTGCCTGTCCATCAGTTTGCTACAAAAATGCAAAAACAAAAAGTAGATGTAGATGGTCTGCATTTACAAGTAAATATATTGCACAAAAAAATGAAGGGGAAACAGTATGTGCCATTAGAAAGAAAAAAAATCCAGTCTCACACCTGCGATTTGGGATTCATCCACATATCACGAGTATGATATACATAAACTCCTAACTTTACTATTTTACAGTACATATACAATTTTGAAACTAATACCAGCACTGAGGTATGCATCTCCCCCCTCCCCAATGCCATATGTTCTACAAATACTCAACAAATTTGATCTACAGCTGTACAAAACCTAGCTTAAAATCACAAGGCATTTTTGATGCAAGTTTTAATTTAAACTTAATCCTTAAACCAGGACTCCCTTGCATGCTTAAAACAAATGATAAAGGGAAGAAGTGCCTGAAACTCACTGAGTGCCCAGTAAGAACATTCCCTTTTTAACTGTACAAAAATATGCCTGAAAATAGTTTGCTTTCTTTTAAAAAGATGAGGTCTGTTATGTATCAAAATGCTTCCTCTAACACCTGCAACTCTAAGGAGGTTTAGGCTGCTTAAGTTTCAAACCAGTAGGTAAACAGAATCGGTTCCAAAAAAGAAAAGAAAAGAGGAAAAAAAAAGTTCCGGCATTTAGAAATGACTAAACAACGTTTGAAAGAAACGTCCTGAACAGTAATAGTTCACAGATTTGCTTTGAGTCAGTCCACAGTCTTTACATTTTCAGCTCCCTGCAGTTAGAAAGAGGGTATAAGATGCATAGAAGTTCTCAGATTTTCCCTTTGTGGTCCGCTTTAGTTGAACAGTAATTGTAGACCTACAGAAAAAAATCCATAAAACCCTGTCATGCTGCCAGAAAAAAAAGGTCTGCAGACTTTTTTCTTTTTTGCTACAGTACCAGCTTCATGAGCATCTAATTCCTCAAACCTTTTCCCTCCTATGGCAAACCATTTTAACATTTATTCCTTCAAACAACTAGTATCTATTTTTTGCTACTATGACTTTTTTTTTCAATTACTAGCAAATAATACAATAGTGACTAGTATCTTATTCAATTTCACTACTTTTTCATTAAATACTGGTACTTATTCCTTGCATACTAATATGTATTCCTTTGCTACTATTTTTGACATGCATTCCAATTGTTGCTGTATTCATTGGGTACCAATATTTTTTTTATTTGGTTATTATTTCAGGTTATTTTTTTTCCATGTTAACTGAAAAGTTGTTACTTGTAGCGTTTTGAATTGCACTATTAAGAAGCTATTCTGACTAGTCTATACATATGACAAGTAAACTAGTGTAACAAGTGAGGTAAGAAATGTAAGCAGGCTACTGGAATAGCGACTAGTAGCACTGTAGTACTATAAAGTAAATAGTATAGTCACCTTTGGAATACTTACCCATAATTAAAAAAAAATAAAAAAAACGATACTAGTAACACAAACACAGACACTATAGTTTGAATAAATAAATGTTAAAATGGCTTGCCATACTTGCCTCCTTCGCAAAGCCCCTATGTGTGGACCACCAGAAGAAGGCAGAGGAAAGAAATACGTACAGAACAGAGCATTATACCTCTCCCGTATGTTATTACTTGTCTTATTTAGTATGTAAAAACCAGGTCAGAAAAGTTCGCTTCGAGCCAGTCCCCAGCTATCATTTCGCTGAGCTCAGGCGTGCAATAGTCTGGAAATTCAAAGTGGGAGCTCAGGCTGCCCTCACTAAAAGACTCCAACTCCTTATCCACCAGAGAGAGGGAGAGATTCCCTGGGTTTTGGTTGCCCAGCTCCGAGCTTTGCGCGGAGGAGGCGAAGTTCAAACTGAAGTCAAAAAGCAAGTCGTCCGCGTCTTCGCTTGAGCTGGAAGAAGTGGAAACTGACCTAGAGGATGCTGGTGAGACGGATGCAGGATACATTGTGCTCTGCTTGGTGATGTTTTTGAAATTGTAGAAGAGTCTGTTGTTCCGGACCTCCTCGTACATGCTGGCGCCCTCGGACTCTGTAGACGAGCTCAAAGTTGGGCTGGCGGGAACTTTTGCTACATTGTAGGCTCGGATCGGATCCTCTTCCTCCTCCTTCACCCGGACTCGAGAGGAGTCCTCCTCGGAGTCGTCGTCGTCGTCTTCATCTGTGAATTCACTTTTAATGACAGTCTTTGAAACTTTAATGCTCTTAAACACGTACTCATCTCCGTAGCCGTGAGACGACTTGCTTCCCGTCTTGTTCGCTTTTAGTTTGGGGCATTTCTTGGAGTTCTTGGACACTTTGCTGGAGGACTTCTCTGGAGATGGGGCTGAGGGTTTGGAGGAACTGTCCAGCTTTGGTTTCTTCTTGGGTCTGTATTTGTAGTCAGGATAATCAGCCATGTGTTTCAACCGGAGTCTTTCGGCTTCCCTGATGAAAGGTATCTTTTCGCTGTCCTTCAGCATTTTCCAGCGCTTCCCCAAGCGTTTGGAGATCTCGGCGTTGTGCATGTCTGGAGACTGTTCCATGATCTTTCTCCGCTCGATTTTAGACCACACCATAAACGCGTTCATCGGTCGCTTTATGTGTCCGGTCGCTGTCTTGCACCAGTCTGGGTTTATCGAAACCATGAATTCACTTTCGTCGGAGTCGGTGGCTTCTCTGGACATGCCGTCCGTTTCGCTGTTGTCCGTTTGCTGCACCATGGTGCCGTTGCCGTGTGTTGTCAGTCCAAAATATCACCAGCGTGCGTCTGCTCTCTGCGCCTCAGAGGTTCACCCACTCTTTCCAGAGTTACAAGCCGCCTTCTTAACTACTTCTTGGCTTTTTCATGTACATGACATCATGGCTAGCGCTCCAATCACATCCTCTCCCCTCCGCCCTACAGACTCCATGCAGCGCGCTTTAACCCTTAACGCGCTCCCGTCTGGACCCACGCTGCGCGAGACGTGCATATCACTAGATACACTGAACGGGGAATGCGAGTGTCAACACGTAAACAAACTGGCACCAAATGTTTCAGAATCCTTTACGATGTGAGACTATAGGCGCGAGTAGTATGTTGTGAAAACATTTGCGTATGAAAACTGTTTTCTCTCGCTCTCCAAACTCTCTCTTAATAAAATACTGAAGGTGGCGCTTGGACACTGTTCCTGTGTTCATATATGGGGGATTCTTCAATTAAGGGAAATGTTCTGTCTTCTGGGATGGTTTCATATGACGAAAAGCGTTTTAATAAAACAATCTATCCTTGAAAGTCATTCTAGGATAGATTGTAACAACTGTTTTGTGTATTTAATTAGCTGAAAAAGAAGAAGAAAAAACAACGTTGAAATGTTAAATTATCGTTATTCCCTATACCCAGACATTACTATAACCTCCCCTATTGAACAAATATATAAAATGTGTTCAAATCAGGAAAAAAAACTTAATTTAGATAGATAGATTTGGTATACTGCTGTCATTTCCATGACAGTTTTATGTTTTATGGTGTATGAAAGTAAAAAATAAGCTATTCAAGGCTAAACTACAAATCCAAACTAGCACACACCAAAACCCACCTGAAGTTTGATCAAAGTAAAAATAAATGATCAATTATGCAAGGGCAAGGGAAAAAAAACACTGAAAAATATATACCTTTTAACACCAGTGTATCTGTCTCTATATGTGTATCTGTCAATATAATTTATTGTTTTATTTTGGATATAAAACAGAGTGTTTTTTACAATAATATTGATTGCAGTACTTTATTTTTTCCTTTTTTTAAATTCTGCATTTATTTATTATAATAATTATTTACCAACATTAAAACGGCAACATAGCTTCTTAGAGCAATCCATTTAGCAAATGACTTGTGATTGTCTAAAGTGGCTTATTTCTGCCTGGGAATAAATTAATTTTCAGTTTTCTCAGCTAAAGCTCTTTGTGCTTCATTAAAAGCCAACACATCCCTTTCTCTGCCCACTGTGGTTAACAGTCAGTAATGTTACTCGGAACTATGCATCTCCTGTTTTCCGTCCCCTAGAGGGCAATCACTAGCCCTTCAGAGACCTTACATCACCCTTACCTCTGATGATGGAAGAAACTGCCCTGAGCAGTGGACATGTGACTAGATTTGCCTAAAAAGGTTAGGCTCGAGCACATACGACAAGCTTACAGAAGCAATCTGCTGTCTGCGTGACCACAAACCTGCCCCCACTCTCTCACATTTCTCCAATCCCCCTTAAAATCTCAAGGTCATCCGTTTGTAAATAAATAAATAAAAAATCTACGGTAACATACAGAAATCTGAAGCCAAGACATCCGCCTCTGCTATTGGATGAGAGAAGAAATGTTGAATGAACAGGTATCTATGGTTTCGGTCTGCTCTCTTGCTTTGGTTACATCATCGTTCTTGTGATAGGCTCACAAACAGAGGTGAATCAGAGCAACCTAATGATGTGCCGCTCATTAGCATGGCTCGTTAAGGGTTGTGAATGAGGTGAGAGTGTCAGCCACTGCAGAGGTGTGAGTCATCCTGAAAAAGGGAGGGTCTCAGTGCAGGGAAATCTGAGACATCCTCTCTCCCTTGACAGCTGTGCACAACACACACACAATTGTTTTTCTATCATGGCAGGCGACTTTCTATTGATTTCAGTTTTTTTAATTCTGACCTAATGATATTTTCTCACCCTAAACTTGACCCTCAAAGAAATCTTTTTGCATTTTTACATTAACATTAAGACATTGTTTTGCTTGTTTATTAGACAGTTTTCTATGTGGGGACTGTTGCCTGATAGGTGATTACATGCGTTACTATCCTTGTGGGACATTTGGTTCACACAAAGCAGACAAAACCTCACTGACCCACACATACACATGCACGCGCACACACACACACACGCGCACACACACACACACACACACACACACACACACAGGAATAGGTAAGTCAACAAGATAAGCATTGGTTTTCTTTGGTGTTGCTGTCCACATGTGCATCCGATTATGTGTTTTGCAACTCACTCTTCCAAAATAAATATATATAGAGTTTAAATATTGTGTTGAATAGAAGCATTACTATTATGACTGGCTGTATGACAACCTGCTTTGCATAACAAGGCCGCTATAAAATGTATATGAAATTAAGTATACATAAACACACACACACACACACACACACATATATATATATATATATATATATATATATATAAAAACTCAAATGTATATAATAATAATGCTAATAAATAATAATAATAAGAAGAAGAAATTCTAATATTCTGATTTGCTGCTCAAAAATTATGTATTATTATAATTATAATTATGTTGAAAACAGCTGAGTAGAATTTTTCAGGTTTCTTTGATGAATAGAAAGTTCAGAAGAACAGAATTTATCTGAAATAGAAATCTTTTGTAACATTATAAATGTATTTATCATCACTTTTGATCAATTTAAAGCATCCTTTCTAAATAAAAGTATTAATTTCTATAACCCCCCCCAATAAAATAAAATAAAATAAAATAGCTGAATAAAAACATGCTTTGCATAACAAGGCCACTTTAAAATATCAATTGTGTATATGCAATTAAGTATACATAAACACACACACACACAGATATATATATATACACTACCGCTCAAAAGTTTGGAATCAGTAAGACTTGTAATGTTTTTTAAAGAAGTCTCTTATGCTCATCAAGGCTGCATGTATTTGATCAAAAATGCAAAAAAAAAAAAAACAGTTATCCTGCAAAATGTTATTACAATATAAAATAATGGCTTCTATTTTAATATCCTTTAAAATATAATTTATTTCTGTGATGCAAAGCTGAATTTCCATCAGCCATTACTCCAGTATAAAGTGTCACATGATCCCTCAGAAATCATTCTAACATGCTGATTTATTATTAGAATTATCAATGTTGGCAACAGTTGTGCAGCCAAATATTTTGGAAACTGCTATACTTTTTTTCTGGATTATTTGATGAATAAAAAGTTAAAAAGAACAGCATTTATTAAAAATATAAATCTTTTCTAACAATATAAATCTTTGCTATCACTTCTTATCAATTTAACACATCCTTGCTGAATAAAAGTTTTAATTTCTTTCAAAAAAAGAAAGAACAAAAATTTACTGACCCCAAACTTTAGAACTGTAGTGTATATTGTTAGAAAATATTTATATTTTTAAATAAATGCTAAACTTTTTATTCATCAAAGAATCCTGAAAAAAATATGACAGGTTCCAAAGAAATATTAAGCAGCACAACAGTTTCCAGCACTGATAATAAATCAGCATATTAGAATGATTTCTGAAGGACCATGTGACACTTTATACTGGAGTAATGGCTGATTGAAATTCAGCTTTGTATCACAGGAATAAATTATAGTTTAAAGTATATTAAAATAGAAACCATAATTTTATATTGTAATAACATTTTGTTATTTTTTTCTGTATTTCTGATCAAATAAATGCAGCCTTGACGAGCATAAGAGACTTCTTTAAAAAACATTACAAGTCTTACTGATCCCAAACTTTTGAACGGCAGTGTATATATTGGCATATTAGAATGATTTCTGAAGGACCATGTGACACTTTATACTGGAGTAATGGCTGATTGAAATTCAGCTTTGTATCACAGGAATAAATTATAGTTTAAAGTATATTAAAATAGAAACCATAATTTTATATTGTAATAACATTTTGTTATTTTTTTCTGTATTTCTGATCAAATAAATGCAGCCTTGACGAGCATAAGAGACTTCTTTAAAAAACATCTTACTGATCCCAAACTTTTGAAGGGTAGTGTATATATATATATATATATATATAAACTCAAATTTATATAATAATAATAATAAATTCTAATATTCTGATTTGCTGCTCAAAAAATATGTATTATTATTATTATGATGTTGAAAACAGCTGAGTATAATTTTTTCAGGTTTCTTTGATGAATAAAAATTTCAGAAGAACATAATTTATCTGAAATAGAAATCTTTTATAACATTATAAATGTCTTTGTCATCACTTTTGATCACGCTGAGCTTTGGATCTTTCTATTCATCAAAGAATCATGAATAAAAATGCACTTTACTGTTTTAAATATTGACAATAATAATAATGTTTCATGAACAGCAAATCAGCATATTAGAATGATTTCTGGATGATCATGTGACACTGAAGACTGGAGTAACGATGCTGTAATGATGCTGGAGTAATGATATATATATTAATGCAACATTATGAAATATTCCCTCAGTTATCTAAACTCAAATTCTTTGAAATAGCTGTTTCTGTGTAACTGAATTGACTGCATCGATCTAACCATACAATTTGACAAAATAAACGGAATAAATAAAATAAATAAATCTGCCTCATAAAATATTCCCTCAGTTATCTAAACTCTTTGAAACAGCTGTTTTTATGCGAGAGCACTAAAGCTTAGATCAATACAGAGTCAGGGTAAGGGTTATCTGATGCTGCAGATGCATGGATCCAACTCCTCTGCATAGCCTCTAGACAGGTGGGCCTCCTCTGACTGCTATCGGATGAGTTAACAATGGCTAGAAAAAGGGGTTGTTATAGGGGACTATAGAGACGCAAATAAAGTTCTCACTTACATAACACATTCCTGAATATTCCTCTTGCTTTCATGAAGTGGTTCTTGTCTTGAAAGGGTATTTTTATGCAAATAGCGTGATCACCTGATAGTCATCATATGTAGTGTGTGGATGGTACAGGTATTTGCATCCTATCCGGAGTTGCTATGACAAAGGGAACGCATCTGGATGGTGTTGTTAATGTTATCTCAGGAGTTTTACATTTAAGTTCTGTACTTTGATAAGCTGAACCTGTGCGGAATAAACAATCATTGATTTAAATGTGGGCAAATTGTATACAAAACATATAATCGTTCTAAGTCACCATCTGCCAGATGAAAATACACTTTTAATGTTCTGACGCATTCATGTGAGAAAAGAAACTAGGACAGTAATGAGTTTCACAGGGGATGCAATTTACTCTACAAATCAGTATAATCATAGCCGAAAACCTGACTTCTTAAAGCAGAAAGTTCTTAAGCATAATTAGAACACACTATTAAAGAAGCTATATTTTAATGAACACATCTCAGCAGAGACAAGCATAATAAATGGGTTATATGTAGTAAATTCATATAAGATGCCAAAAAGTGACTGCTTCCTTTATTTTAGGTCAGTCTTGCTGAACCCTATGGAGAATGAATAGTAACACTGTACATACTGTAACTGTTGGTATGTAAAAACTAGTGCTGTCAAACGATTAATCGCGATTAATTGCATCCAAAATAAAAGTTTTTGTTTATATTATATATGTACGTGTACTGTGTATGTTTATTATGTATATATAAATACACACACATACCGTATATAGTTTGAAAATATTTACATGTTTATACATTTATATATTCATATTCTTATATTTTATATTATATATAAATATATTTAATATATAAACATAGCATATTTTTCTTAAATATATACAGGCATATATATTAAATATAAATACACACATATATTATGTAAACAAAAACTTTTATTTTGGATATATTTTATATTATATATAAATATATTTAATATATAAACATAGCATATTTTTCTTAAATATATACAGGCATATGTTTGTATTTATACAGACATAATAAATACACACATATATTATGTAAACAAAAACTTTTATTTTGGATGAGATTAATCATTTGACAGCACTAGTAAAAACTGAAAGTAGTGAGAATACTAACGGAACTAAACTCTTTTTGTTCTATTAACTTTGTGATATATCACAGTTTTAATGTCATTTTATTTTGTCGTCTTTCATATATAGTGTCGGAAATATCTGTTTTAGTAAATTGGTTCATTCAGATGATCCATGATTGATAAATGAATGAATGAATGAATGAATTATTTTTAAAAATGTCTCAATAAGTCCCTGCACAGATTTTGTTTTAAAATAAAATAATAAAAAAAATAATATAATAAAATAAAACAAAACAAAATAAATTAATTTAAAAAATAACTCACTAATTCCCGTGGACCTGCACAGAATTGAGGTATATTAAAATAAATAAATAAATAAATAAATACAGGTGCATCTCAATAAATTAGAATGACATGGAAAAGTTTATTTATTTCAGTAATTCAACTCAAATTGTGAAACTCGTGTATTAAATAAATTCAGTGCACACAGACATTCAGTTGTTTTTGTTAAATTCAGTTGTTCATTACTATTTTTTATTTTCTATTTTTACATAGTTTAATAAATTAGGGTAGGTTTACATGACAATGATGCACTACAAAAAGGAAAAGTTGTTCCTTTGTGTTTTTGAAAAGTTTCACATACAGATGTCAATGTTGTCAAAACAATCCTCATTCACTCGGATCCACTTAAACAACAAAAAACATATTATGCATGCCAGGCCAGTACAGTTGGCAATGTCATTTTGTAAAAAAACTCATGCATTCCAATAGAACATGTAATATGCATGCGTATGACGTCACTGTTTTCACAAATTTGTGTGTTTATAGTTTACACAAAGATGATAATGGTATCGTTTTCAAACACTTGCACTTTGAAATCCCTTTAACAAAAGTTTGCATTTTCAGGCCCCAAAAATGCCATTGTTGTTTAAATGAATGGCCAAAATGCATAAAAAATATCTCTGTTTTTAGTTAAAACGTCTATGTAACCCTAGTTTCTCGATGGAACAAGACGCTGTGTCGGAAACGCTAGGGGAACGCCCTTCAGCGTGACGG
This sequence comes from Sinocyclocheilus grahami, assembly GCF_001515645.1. NCBI lineage: Eukaryota > Metazoa > Chordata > Actinopteri > Cypriniformes > Cyprinidae > Sinocyclocheilus > Sinocyclocheilus grahami. Next base: position 267,445 of record NW_015505368.1, read on the forward strand.
GCTCTGAACCTCGTCGAGATCGGGTGGTGATGTAATGACCAGGAAGCTATAAAAGCACGTGCGGTGAGACCAGCGTCACCTCATTCCCTTGAGGAACTAGGGTTACATATGTAACCCGAGACGTTCCTCTTCAGGAACTCGAGTTGCGTCGGAAACGCTAGGGGAACACGACTGCCCACGCCGCCAGACTTCGAAGTCTCTGCCTAGTGTGGAAGACTGCACAGCTAGGGCGAGAGAACAGAAGAGCCAGATGTGGCTCGCATGTCTAGGTCATAGAACCTGACGAAGGTCAGGGGCGTGGACCATCCCGCGGCGTCGCAGATGTCTTGCATGGAGACACCTGCCAGGAAGGCCTCAGAGGCCACCACACTTCTAGTAGAGTGAGCCTTGACCCCAAGAGGCGAAGGGAGATCAGAGGACTCATAGGAAATAGAAATGGCATCCACTATCCACCGCAGCTCTGTGGACGTATGCATCCAGGGCTCGAACTGGACACATTCAGTTAAGCTTCTGCCCCCCTAAGGGACGAGGACTGAGGGCCTAGAGCACGACAGGCCGTGGTGTAGAGGAGGGGACCTTAGGAACATACCCCACTCGAGGGTACAGAAACGTTTTGGCCAGACCGGGCCCAAAGTCAAGATAAGAAGGGGTCACTGAAAGGGCCTGCAGATCCCCACCTCTCTTGAGAGAAGATATCGCCAGAGGAAGGTAGTTTTGATAGTAAGGAGGCGATCAGATATCTCCTCAATAGCCTCGAAGGGAGGCCTACAGAGAGCCTCTAGCACCACAGTCAGGTCCCACGTGGGGACATTAGATCGTACTGGAGGCCTCAGCGCATCGCGGAGGAAACGTGTAACTAGGGGGTGTCTGCCCACTGACTGGCCACCAAGAGGGGCGTGGTAGGCCGCAATAGCCGCCACGTAGACCTTCAGGGTGGAGTGGGTCAACCCTGCGGAGAAACGGGCCTGCAAGAACTCCAGCACTGTACCAACCGGGCAGTTAACTGGGT
>NW_015505368.1:268485-276766 GCF_001515645.1 Sinocyclocheilus grahami
ACCACAACTTCCACAGCTCTGGGCGGGGGTGGATGATCATACCCTCCGCCTGTAAGAGGAGATCTCTCCTGACGGGAATCTCCCACGGAGCGCCGTCGAGGAGAGAAATCAGGTCCGAGAACCATACTCGGCCCGGCCAGAAGGGGGCTACTAGCAGAAGACGGACCCCGTCCCAGCGCACTCTCTCCAGAACTCCCGGGAGTTGAGTGATTGTGGGAAAGGCGTACAGACGAAGCCTCAGCCACATCTGTACCATGGCATCCAGCCCCAGGGGAGCTGAATGACTCAGAGAGAACCAGAGGGGACAGTGCGATGTCATATGAGTCGCAAACAGGTCCACCTGGCCTGGCCAAAAACTCGATATCTGCTTCACCACCCTGGGGTGAAGCATCCATTCCCCGGGCCTCGGCCCCTGTCTCGACAGGATGTCTGCTCCCAAATTGAGATGCCCAGGAATGTAAACTGCTCTCAGCGAGAGAAGTTTGCCCTGGGACCACACAAGGATCTGGTATGCTAGTTTGTACAAACGGCGTGAGCGCAGACCTCCCTGGTGGTTGATGTAAGAGACCACCGCTGTGTTGTCGGTGCGCACCAACACATGGTGACCTCTTAGGTCTGGGAGGAAGAGTCTTAGTGCATGAAGCATGGCCAGCATCTCCAGGCAGTTGATGTGCCACGTGAGATGGTGACCACTCCACAGACCGTGGGTAGGGTGGCCACTCATGACCGCTCCCCAACCAGTGAGGGACGCGTCCGTCGCTAGCGTTACGTGGTGACAAGGAGCTCCCAGCACCGGGCCTTGAGACAAGAACCAAGGTTTCCTCCACATGTCCAAGGCACGTAGGCATCGCCACGTGACCTTGAACATGTGAAGCGGGTTTCCCCTCGGGGAGAACCCCCTGGTCTTGAGCCACCACTGTAGGGGCCTCATGTACAGCAGGCCAATAGGTATCACGTTGGACGCAGCTCCCATCAGATCCAGCAGTCTCTGAAACTGCTTGACAGTGAGTGACCAGCCTTCTCTGACTCTTGCAACTGCGGTAAGGATCGACTCGATCCGAGCAGGGGACATACGTGCCTGCATCGTGGTCGAATCCCACACCATGCCTAGATAAGTGGTCCTCTGTAATGGAGAAAACACACTCTTCTTGGCGTTTAGTCTCAACCCCAGCTCTCTCATGTGGGTGAGAACGACATCTCGATGTCGAACCACCATCTGCTCTGACTGAGCTAAAATCAACCAATCATCGATATAGTTTAGTATGCAGATGACCTGGAGTCACAGCGGAGCCAGGGCTACATCCACACACTTCGTGAAAGACGCCCCCGAAAGCAAACCTCAGGAACTTCCTGTGAGTGGGAAGGATGGATACATGGAAGTATGCGTCCTTTAGATCGATCGTGACAAACCAGTCCTCGGACCTGAACTGAGACATGACTTGCTTGAGAGTAAGCATCCTGAACTTCAGTCGCATGACTGAGCGGTTCATATGACGTAGATCTAAAATGGGACGCAACCCCCCATCCTTCTTCAGAACTATGAAGTACCGGCTGTAGAACCCGGACTGCCTCGCATGAGGAGGGACCACCTCGATGGCCTCCTTCCTCAAAAGAGTGACTACTTCTTGTTCCATGACCAGAGCCTGCTCGGGGCCCACCAGCGTGGGCGTAATTCCATTGAAACGAGGCGGAGGAGAACCAAACTGGATTCTGTAGCCCCTCTCTACAGTGTGCAGGACCCACTGAGACACATTTGGCAGTAGTTTCCACACTGCCAAAAAGTCTACTAAGGGAATCAGTCTCTCGAGACTGATCTCTGGTGTAATACGAGCAGCCAGCTCGGTGCCCTGTAACGGCGAACCGGCAGGGAACAACCGAACCTGCTGCTCTAGAGACCTCCGCGGAGGTTGCGAGCCTCTTAGCACCGCTACGTTGCCGGGCGGTAACTGAGAGTGGCGCTCGCGGGAGACCGCTGCGCCCTGTAACTCCGGCAGGGTTAGTTTCCGTATCAATCTCCTCAGAGAAAGACAGGCGGAGCGTCACGCCCTCTCCCCGGGGGGGAAGTACCGCAGCGCGGGCTTCCGAAACCCAGAGAGCGGGCGCTGGATCTGGTGGTTAAGGAAGTAGATAGGGACGCGCATTCCCTCCACTGGATCCATATGCGAAACCCACGAGCACAGCCGCCACTCCGCCGCGGCAAAAGCGGGGCCGGCACCGCGAGGAACGCTAGTGAAGGCTCTCTCCTCAAAGAGAGCCCTCTGAGAGCGAAGCAAGGCAGTAACAACAGCTACCAAAACGGCGGTCAGCTCCTTTTTCCCCCCGAGAGCTGACTCTGCGTGCTTGCTCTCAAGCAGACAACAAACAAACTGTGAGTATCCCCACCCGTAAAGTAATGCGGGCAGGGAAGAACACACAGCCTGAACGCTGCCTGCCATCGGCTTAGTGTCTGGTTTTGTCTTGAGATTAGTTTTGAGAGACAACACTAAATAAGACTCACAAACAGATATCAGACTGACACACACACAGAGCGCTTGCTGAATGACAAAAAGCTGACGCTGGTCTCACCGCACGTGCTTTTATAGCTTCCTGGTCATTACGTCACCTGCCGTGACGTCTCACCCATCTATTGGTCTGATTACACACAAGGTTCAGAGCCCGTCACGCTGAAGGGCGTTCCCCTAGCGTTTCCGACACAGCTCGAGTTCCTGAAGAGGAACCCCCATTAGAGTGTATTTTAGCTCTATTTGAGAATGTTCATTAGTTTAAAAACTTTCCTTATGCCAGAAAATCTATCTCTGACTAAACTGTTGTGTCATATTTTCTAAAAGAACTAGCTTTAAAATAGTTACTAGCTTGTAGCATAGCCAAATGTTTTCAAAATAATGTGTAGCTTGTAGCTTAGCAAGCTACAGTTTCAAACTTTCTTCCTCAGCAGGCATCTATAACGTTATTGTTTCACACTCACAAACCAATGCTAATGTGGCTGTAGGGTGTCAAACTTCTTTCACTCCCTCAAGATTCTGATGTTTAACAGACATTTGACACCCGAGTACTTGTCATTAATGTAAACAGCTGACGCCTGACACTTCTCAGGAATGTCTATCACATGACACACTAACACAATCAACAGCTCCCTTGTCTAACCCTAAAGAACACCACTGTTCAGTAAAACACCCCAGAAGAGTGGTCACAACCCACGACTGTCCATCTTTTTGAGTTAAGCTACAAAGAAGCGAAAAGAGTATGAAATAAAACTAGCTCCAATTGATGTGTGAATTTTCAGCAGCAGGATCCAACCACTGAAATTCATTGAGAAAACAAGTCAAAGCTTCTGTTTCAGCTCACTGCCTCGCTTTTCACCGGGGCAGTGGAAACGTGGGAATGCTTTGCTGGGGCGTAATGATGTCATCACCTTGCTTTCAAAGGCCCCTAGCGTCTTGACATGGCAACATTTCACCTGTTGTCATTTCTACGTCCACACTCCCAGTCTGTCTGAGTGTGCCACTGCATTCAGGGAAACATTTTCACTGTACAACTACCTCCTGAGTGTTTGTGTGCACTCCGTCTTGGGCTAATAAACATGGTCTGAGAGAGCTCTTGGGGGCGACGAGGCCGGGTAATGAGAGTATGTTTAGTCTGGGGAAGCTGGGACAAATTCTGATGGATTGCATGGCCACGGCTTAACCTTCTCTAATACATACTAAAGTACAGAGAGAGTGAGTTCTGCACACTTTCACTTTTTCAAATGCTACTTGGGAAATAGATGAAATCAGGTTCCAAGATACTCTCATGATTTCTGAAGTAAGATGCATATTCGAAGGAAGGCTGAAATTAAAATAGCCTATGCTGCCAAAGAGATTTCGGCATGCAAAAAGCACAATAAATCAAGGCTTTTCTCACTTCGTTGTGAAAGTGCATGTTTAGTGAAATTGTCTGCCGTGTCCAACAAGCACGAACTTGCTCTTTCATGTAAAAAGAAAGAACATGATGAGCTCTGATGGAGTCAGGGTGTATGGTTAGTCATTCTCAGACATATCCTGCACTCTGAAGTTTCCGTTTATGATCTTTGCACCACAAGCCCAATTGTGACAGTTCAAAGACGCCTCACAGAATACATGGCCCTCGGGCTCAGCAGTCTTATTGAGAGAACTCACCCTCTGTAATTAGCAGCTTTACATAATCCAAAATTAAAGGTTAGATTTACTTAAAATATTATATGTTTCTCTTGATACAAGTATTAAATTATTTTCAAACTGATCATCAGAATATCTCACAAACTTAGAATAAGATTTAATAAATTAATTCGCACAGCTTCTTGTTGGCAACCTGTTTAGTAAATGTCAGTAAAAGTACATTAAAAATGTTTTTTGTTTTTTTACCTCCAAACAATATTGTTTTCACAATAAACAACATTCTATTTTATTTTCTTAGCTCTGACAGGCCATAGCCCACAACGACCACAATGCATATATAAGGAAAGTTTGAAATTGAATGTAATTTTTCTGGAAGTGTTATTGCTGGGTGCTGTAGTGCTGTCTAATTAAAATGTGTGGCTAAACTGCAAGTGCATAAAAAGGACAGGACATAAGAACCATGTTTAGTTTATAAGGAGACAAAAACAAACTTGCACACTTACCACTGCGTTTTACATGTAATCTGTAATTTACTGCATATATGAATTCTTCAAAATAGAAGTTCTAAAGGGTTACAAACGTGTCTCCATTGCAATTGTATGGTTATTTTCTGAGTGTTATCTAACTAGATGATTTGTTTGATGACTGTTGTATACCAATGAAAACATTTAAGTGGAAAAGCTGCAGAAAAACTGTTTAAAGGAAAAAAAATATATCCTGAAAATGTGCTCACCCACAGGCCATCTAAGATATAGATAAGTTTGTTTCTTCATCAGAACTGATTTGGAGAAATGTAGCATTACATCACTTATTTACCAAGAGATCCTCTGCAGTGAATGGGTGCCATCAGAGAACATCACAAATAATCAACACGACTTCAGTCCATCAATTAACGTCTTGTGAAATGAAAAGCTGCATGTTTGTAAGAAACAAATCCATCATTAAGGAATTTAAACCTGCTCTATTCTGGCCAAAATACAAGTCCATAATTCATAACATCACTTCCTCTTGTGGAAAAAGTCCATCTCCTGTTGTCCTCTCACATCAAAATCCACCATATTTGTTCAAACCCATTTTAGACTATTTTTGGCTTGTAACCAGTACTTGATCCAAGCACATTCACCTCCTGATTTGTTTATTTATTTATTTTTAACCGTAGAAAGAAATATTATGGATAAAGGGTTAGTCACTTTTCTGCAAATTTTTGGGTGAACTATTCCTTTTAATGAAAGAATAAATAAGTCAAAGTGAAACTTCAGTTTCTACCTTTCCCACCTGGTACTCAGGCAATAATCGCATTATAACATGTCAGTAAACAAGAAGAAGAAGAAGAAGAAGAAGAAGAAGAAGAAGAAGAAGAAGAAGAAGAAGAAGAAGAAAAACAATTATTTAAAATTATACAGCTTCCTGCCCCAGTTCCTTCATTTTCGACTAGAAACACATGCAAAGGTTTTGTAGAGCAGACATCTTAAAAAAAAACAAGGGAAAAGGGATCAGCTTCAGCACTTTTGATCATTCTGAGAAGCAAGGGTGGAAATAGTTTAAAAGTGAGCGTGTTTTCACAGTAAATCTGTTCAGTGTGGCCATGGCTCTGTTTAATAGAGTAATGACCCAGGAGCTTTTAGTTGGTGCTGGCAGCTGTCTTCCTGGAAAAAAGGGCAATAAACATCTGCACCAAAGAAATGTTTGAGTTTTCATTTGCTTATTATCCGGGTTTTGCTCTGAACATTTTTTCAAGCATGTGGGAATGTTCTTCTGATTGAGAGACACATGTCTTCAGGCCGTAGTTAGGTGATAATGTGTTTTTCTGTGGCACTTTCCACGAATGGGGCAAACATTTTTAAAAGCACATTTAGGGCTCAAATCCCTCAGCATGTTTTGCTGAGAGATATTTTTTAGTTTACCTAACATTACTATTAGATATGTTAGCTAAAGCCAGTTAAACTCTGCGGACCCGGATACGGGTCCAAAGTCACGTTAAAAATGTGTATGCTTCATTTACATAGCCTTCCTTATATGGTATCAGCCCATATATGGGTTCATTTGAAAGCTTCGAGTGTCTTCTTTACAAAGAATACCATTCCTTTTGGTTTTTATATTCATAATGCAGTAAAATTAAGCTTAGAAATGTATTCATCCCACACATGATTTTCCGCCTAGCCATTGCGAACGTTTTTTACGAAGAATGTGTATTTGACATATTTTTTACAATAAAGTCAAGTCATATATCACAAGAAAGCTCTCATTCTCAGGAATGTCACGATGTAGATTTTATAGTGTGACAATCATAGATCGAATTATCTTCAATTGAATTGCGATGAAAAAAAACAACAGAATTTTTTATTGTGTAACATTTCTACTCGTAGCACTGCTTCAGTTAGCCGCAAACAGCCACAAATATCTATAAACATATTATACTATATTATCTTTTAGATTAGGATCTCTTCTTTCAAACAAGACCATTTTCACCTTTCTGTGTGCTTCCATCGGTGAGATATTCGCGTTCTGCCCAGGTAACGGAATCCAGCGCGTCAGGGGATCACGGCTCTCCATCTCATGCCAGCGCGCATTCAGCCCTTCTGATGTTATAAAGATCTACGGCCAGTTCTGGGCTGCGATTGGTCAGATTACACGTCACTCAGATCTGCCATTACAGACTCTGTGAACTCTGACACCGCTGCGTCACGAGGGTGGGCTATTGAGGGGGGTCTCCATCCGGTCGGTCAGCCAGTGGTCTGTGGCTAATGTAGTTCGTAACGCGAGAATTGGAGGCTGTTCTCCGCCACGGAAGAATTGTAGCGAACGCGACTCAGATCATATTAGTCTATGATGATCAAATTACAAGTTATATATGACGAAGAACGGTCAGCGTCGCCATGGAGAGGAATGGGCGCGCGTCTGGGGAGGATTTAGGAGCGAGCCTTTGTGTTTGAGAGCTGTTTCTTTGTTATGAAACGTGTTAGCTATACTAGGATACACTGTTTGCTGACAGAAAAGTACAGTACATTATGCATTTCAGTAAGTATACAGTAAATATACAGTATATATACATGGATTATTACAGTGCGGTGTAGATGAGCTAACATATGTTTGTTTGACGCTGTGAATGTAGAATGTAGCTGCATGCTAGCGAATTAGCCCAGTCTAAACTATTAAATTAACATGCAATTAATGGACATGGAATTAAACACATAAAATATTTGTGTATTGTACCCTTTCTACAGCATGGCGGAAAGAGACAAGTTCAACCCTGTTACCAAACTTATTTTTAAAAATAAATTATTAAATAAGCACTTTTTCTTTGATTTATGGCTTTATGAATAACTACAAACCAATATTTGGTATCAAGCTAGCAAGCCATACTGAATTAATTTAGGTTAAATGCATTGTATAAATGTGTTACATATTCACAATGTTTTATAAATATATACAGTGGGTACGGAAAGTATTCAGACCCCCTTAAATTTTTCACTCTTTGTTATATTGCAGCCATTTGCTAAAATCATTTAAGTTAATTTTTTCCCTCATTAATGTACACACATTACCCCATATTGACAGAAAAACACAGAATTGTTGACATTTTTGCAGATTTATTAAAAAAGAAAAACTGAAATATCACATGGTCCTAAGTATTCAGACCCTCTGCTGTGACACTCATATATTTAACTCAGGTGCTGTCCATTTCTTCTGATCATCCTTGAGATGGTTCTACACCTTCATTTGAGTCCAGCTTTGTTTGATTATACTGATTGGACTTGATTAGGAAAGCCACACACATGTCTATATAAGACCTTACAGCTCACAGTGCATGTCAGAGCAAATGAGAATCATGAGATCAAAGGAACTGCCTGAAGAGCTCAGAGACAGAATTGTGGCAAGGCACAGATCTGACCAAGGTTACAAAAAAATTTCTGCTGCACTTAAGGTTCCCAAGAGCACAGTGGCCTCCATAATCCTTAAATGGAAGACATTTGGGACGACCAGAACCCTTCCTAGAGCTGGCAATCTGGCCAAACTGAGCTATCGGGGGAGAAGAGCCTTGGTGAGAGAGCTAAAGAAGAACCCAAAGATCACTGTGGCTGAGCTCCAGAGATGCAGTCGGGAGATGGGAGAAAGTTGTAGAAAGTCAACCATCACGGCAGCCCTCC
>NW_015505368.1:276916-286867 GCF_001515645.1 Sinocyclocheilus grahami
TGATTGTTCTTGAATGGCCCAGCCAGAGCCCTGACTTAAACCCAATTGAGCATCTCTGGAGAGACCTAAGAATGGCTGTCCACCAACGTTTACCATCCAACCTGACAGAACTGGAGAGGATCTGCAAGGAGGAATGGCAGAGGATCCCCAAATCCAGGTGTGAAAAACTTGTTGCACCTTTCCCAAAAAGACTCATGGCTGTATTAGATCAAAAGGGTGCTTCTACTAAATACTGAGCAAAGGGTCTGAATACTTAGGACCATGTGATATTTCAGTTTTTCTTTTTTAATAAATCTGCAAAAATGTCAACAATTCTGTGTTTTTCTGTCAATATGGGGTGCTGTGTGTACATTAATGAGGAAAAAAATTGAACTTAAATGATTTTAGCAAATGGCTGCAATATAACAAAGAGTGAAAAATTTAAGGGGGTCTGAATACTTTCCGTACCCACTGTAAAATAATAAAACCACAAAAATTAGGTTTTAAGTTTCAAATTTCTGCAACAAGGTTCCAAAAACTGAAAACCTCATGTAAAATAAACAGAAACAGCTCATATAATATAGCTGATGGTTATCAATCAACAGTTTCTACAGGTTAAATGTCTTGTTCCATTGACTATTTGTTGAAAAAGAAAATAAATGAATTAGTTTCAGATCCTGTTTTATACCCTATTTGTGAAAGGTGCCCTACAAATTTAAAAAATAATTACAGCTTTGAAAAGCACTGTATGTGTTGACTTTGAAAGTCGCTGAAAGATCTTTAGAAGCAAGCTCAATTTGTTTCTCATCATTTTGAGATATTGATCTAGATTTATGACTTTAATGTTAGACTTAAACCATCAGAGCACAATTTTCAGTTTAATTATATCTGTCTACCACTCCTACAACCTTCTCAAGGGACAAGGACGACACTTAGCTATTTTTGTTAGGAGAGCATTAGCCTCCTCATGCAGCCACAACTTTGATCGTTTAAACAAAAAGCAAACAAAGTCAAAGCCATTAAAAGCTCTGACCTAAAAGTAGAGCGATAAAAGTAAAGTCAAACATTAAAATCATCTAGACATAACTTGCTTGTCAGAAATAAGGAACACATAGCCAACATTTCCTTATAATGACTTCTCCTGGAGTTCCATCCATCAAAACTTACAAAGAAAGATCTCAGAGGACACGACAGGATTATATGCATTCACCTAAAATAATATTTAAATTCTTTTCTGTAGGTGAGGCTATTAAAATTTCTTTGTTCGGCGATTATTAGGGCTACAGCCGAGGTTATCTTTGCTGAAGGTATAGCCATAAAGTCAGTCGTAAGAACTCACAGGGTCAAGGATACATTTGACAGACAGCTCTCTTTTCCTATTATTCCACCAGAACAGATAAGTGGAGTCTTGTACTTGCAATGAAAAACACAATAATCATTCTGTTTCACTAGCGGGTCATCAGCCACTGGCAATATTCATCTCTCAGCCGAGTAATAAAGTGTAGAGGTCACCCAAAGAGGGACAATGACCACTGCGGTGAGATTGATGGTCCAGAAAAGGCCAGCAAAATCCCAGCTAAATCAAAGCGATTCCATGTTAATGAAATCCCATCCCCATACACTGTAAATCATCTATGAACTAATCTATTAGTGATAATGAATTCACATTGGCAGTTTAACCTTACTTTTGCAATTCATTATATTTGAGATTAACAAGGGATAGAGTCTAAGTGATGTGTCTGTGGGGAATTATGTCTGGGGGCTGCGTTGTCAATCACAGATTGTGTTCTCGATGTCTTCCATTAAACGAGAGGAATTAAATAAGACTTTCTTTGATGCCGACAGCTTTCCTATTTAATGCCATCACTACTTTCCCCAAGATAGTTAACTCTTCATTACCCAAATTAAAGGCATCCATCTTGCACACTGCTGCCATATTGGCTTGACCTCTGCCTGTCACAACTTCCATGTAAGATGGTGAGTGATGAATGACTACCTCCGATCCCGTCACCCCAAACCCAACTGAGTGTCCGACTCCCTCCAATCCATTTATCTCTGGAGGCCGTGCCACAAGCCTGCTTTTAACAATGAGCGGGTAAGAGCCCTAATTGACTTTTATAGAAATGATTTTAATTATATGCCTGGCAGCTCTCTGAGAGTTCATAAAGATTGCCAAAAGCTTTTAACACAGATCTGATGGAATCTCATCAGTTATAGTACAATGTGTTACTTTGATTTGAGGGAGGATTTCCCCTTCAAAAAGCTTAGTTTTTAAACACTATGGATTAGTGATAGACAGGCCATTGGCGATAATATAAATACATTCATTTAATTTTTGATTTTTAGGACAGGGAAAACAAAGTGGATGGAGTAGATGCCTTATTCTGATGTTATTGGTTCCAGGTTTGGGTTTTCCTAATTTTTGCAACTTTTTTTTTTTTACGTTTATTTATTATTATTATATATATATTTTTTTTAAATACAGAGGTGACATTGTTTGTGAATCATAAACAATTTGGTATTCTTTAATTTAGTTTGTTTATTTTAGTAAAGTACAAGCTTTATGTTATATTTTATTATATTTAGATTTTAAATGTTGCGTAAAAAATGTAACGTGTTAAATTTGATTTCAGTTACTGTGTAAAAGTTATATAACTATAAACTATAATTTAAACAATTATAAACAATAATTAATTAAAATAATGTTTAAAAAGAATACATTTTAAGCATTGTGCAAATACACAATTATTTCATTTTAGCAATTTATCTCATTTGCATGAACTAAATTGTATAATAAATATTGGTCTACAGCCTGTAATTAAAGTTCCGTCATTGACCATTGTAAAGCCCATATCCGCTGACCCCTAAACAGGACACATTTGAATATAACTTCTCTTCTCAATGATATATTGTCCACCTTGTCTCAATGCCCCCTGACCTATTGCTCCCTGTTCCTTCCCAGCCAGAGACAGCTCGCTCTCCAGACACACCTTACTTCCTGAGGAGAAAATTACTCCTTTCTGAGAAAGATGTATCGTGCTCTTTGGAATGTGTGGGAGCAGACAGGTACCAGTGGAGAGGGCACATCACCCGAGATACAATGCTGCTCTGGATTCTTCCGTTCTCCTGCCAAGCTCCCGCTCGTACCTGTCAGGGGGTCATTGGGAGCGCGCTCAGTATACACGATGAATGTATGTATGACCTTAGTGACAGGTGCTGCTGAGAGAGAAAGAGAGGGAGAAAGAGAGGGAGAAAGAATGAACCGGGAGAGAGAGAGCGACAGATATAAAACACTACATAAAAAAGAGAAAAGTCATCTCTGAAATACAGTCAGCCATGGCAGGAGACTCTCTGAGCCTCAGACAATGAGCTCATCATCCAGCATGATATATTCATAGTGACCACTCCTGTAACAGCTCACTCAGGATTATGACTTAATCAGAGCAGTTTATAGCGTTTAGGTAATTATTTAATCAAAGCTGGACATGCCAATACAGCAGTACGGTAGACTAATTAGGTATAGAGGTGACTTCACCTCAGTCTTTCTCTCTCTCTGCATCTCAGGCAACTGGATGAGATTGCATCAGAGATGTGCAATACTTCAACTTCAGCAGGGAGCAAAATCAAAATCTATCATGTGGAAAAAAACAACACTATCGACATTCCTTAATTGTAATTTTTAACACAGTGAGATCTGAGCCTCCTTTAGCAACAGAACAGTTTTTTTTTAAATAATAAATATTTATAATTATTTTTATTTAAAAAAAACACCATATGTAAAAAATATAAATATATACACTACCATTCACAAGTCTGAGGTCAGTAAGATTTTATTTTTTTGAATAAATAAAATTTTCAGCAAGTATACATTAAATTTATAAAAAAGTGACAGTGAACCCTAGTTAAATAAAATACATAAATAAAACACCTATGCCATAATTTATTTAAAATACCTTTATTTCATATACTTCAAATATACTTCATATACTTCAAATCCATTAACATATTTGTTGACATATCACTTAAGATTTACTGATATAAAATTATAATGAAACTTTATTTATTGCACATTTCTTAATATTATGCCTACAATGTGTTTTAATTTCACTATTAATAAGGATTGCAAGATCTCTGCATAATATCAGTCTTAAAATGCAAGATATTTAAAGTGTACTTGCAATAGTTGCAATAGTGCAATAGTAATATACAGTGGGGAAAAAAAGTATTTAGTCAGCCACCAATTGTGCAAGTTCTCCCACTTAAAAAGATGAGAGAGGCCTGTAATTTTCATCATAGGTATACCTCAACTATGAGAGACAAAATGAGAAAAAAAAATCCAGAAAATCACATTGTAGGATTTTTAAAGAATTTATTTGCAAATTATGGTCGAAAATAAGTATTTGGTCAATAACAAAATTTCATCTCAATACTTTGTTATATACACTTTGTTGGCAATGACAGAGGTCATCCTACAATGTGATTTTCTGGATTTTTTTTGTCATTTTGTCTCTCATAGTTGAGGTATACCTATGATGAAAATTACAGGCCTCTCTCATCTTTTTAAGTGGGAGAACTTGCACAATTGGTGGCTGACTAAATACTTTTTTGCCCCACTGTATACTGTATGTGTGTGTAACCCTGGACCACAAAACCAGTCTTAAGTGTACATTTTTCAAAATTTAGATTTATACATCATCTGAAAGCTGAATAAATAAGCTTTCCATTTATGTATGAAAATTGAATATTTCCAATATTTGGCCGAGAATATCTGGAATCTGAGGGTGCAAAAAAATCTAAATATTGAGAAAATCGCCTTTAAAGTTGTCCAAATGAAGTCCTTAGCAATGCATATTACTAATCAAAAATGAAGTTTTGATATATTTACGTAGGGAATTTACAAAATATCTTCATGGAACATGATCTTTACTTTTGGCTATTGCTACAAATATACCCATGCAACTTAAGACTGGTTATGTAGAAAATATGTTATAGCTTGTTATAGAAAAAACGAATTATGCTCAGAGTCCAGAGCCTTGATCATAACATTATAACAGGTACTTTCCGAGTAGAGACCTGCACTATCATGGGACTCAATGCAGCACAGTGCGGCGCGGCGCGGGACAACACCTGATGGGCGGGTAGACTCGTGTGTGCGGGATGTGGGTGAATAAGGGTGTATCACACTAGGCAATTGTGCCCGAGCACGTTTGACCCCCAAAGCCCGGTTCATTTAGCCGTCCCTGGCTCGGTTGGAAGAGGTGGGCCAGAGCGCGGTTCAGTTGGGCTCGGGCGCAGTACGCATGCAGTGTTGGAGCGCGGAACGTCTGATACATGCAGCATGATTGCGTGAACATTTCTGAGTGGCAAAAGTGATAGATCTATAAAGCAATATATTTTGAGAGGGCCGTGTGTTACCGTGTCCCAAACGACTCAAAATAATAAACCACAAAGTTAACAAAACGATGCACTCCACTGTGATGAGCGAGAGCGCTTCTCTGCTGCTTTCACATGCCATCGGAAACATCCTATTTCCCACTTATGAAGTCGTGAGCGCTTCATGTGAATATATATATATATATAAAATGTTACAAACCATTTATTATTATTATTGAAGAATCCTGAAAACAAATGCATCAAGGTTTACACAAAATATTAAGCAGTACAATAATAATAAATGTTTCTTGAGTCCCAAACCAGCATGTTAACCATATTAATAAAACACAATTTAAAATGTTTTTTTTATTCATCAATAAAATGTATTTTTAAAAATATATTAAAATATATATTTTTATTGTAATAATATTTCACAATATTACTGTTTTATTGTGTTTTGATCAAATAAATGTAAACTTGGTGAACACTTTTTGCCATTAAAATGGGAAAAACTGCCACAAATTACCTATATGTAGATATTCAGTACAGTGACAAAATCCACTAGCTATTTCTGTACATTTGTCTTGAAGCTCCAGACATGTTGAGCTCTTGTGCTCAAGTTGTGCGTTTAATTGTGTTTTGGTCTCATTTGTCCTGTCTCCCTTTGAATTCCATTTATTTCAATAAAAGCCCAAAAAGAAACATTGTGATAGCGAGGAGTTTAACCTGGAAAAACTTCCTCTCCTCTGAGGTTTGACAGCAATGGTTGTGTCATGATTTATAGTTACTGTGCATGTCATTGTGTTGAGTGTGTTTAGGCCAGTTGCAGCTTGGCGAACACATATGACTTAGTCAGCTCATCCTGACTAACCTGATATTAGTCACATGCAGCCTGTCTGCAGATGAAAGCCAAGGAAAGACTCAGTCCCGCTGATCCTTATCTAGCTGATTAGGGATTCCTGACAGCTTTGACACTGAAACTCGGCGCAAACCGTGATTCAGATAAAAGAATGATGAATGTGACTGCTGTATCTCAGCTTTAGTTCCGGAGGATTCCGCAGTAGAGACAACCCTCTGAATTTCCATGATTAATGCCAGCCACGTGATGCGGACAATGAGAACGATCAAAACATGTCTGGAGGCAAATGGAAAAGACAAAATATTATATATAAAAAAAGTAACCTGGAGGAATCGTTTTTGTTTAAAGATAGACTTGTAACCTTCCTGTTCATGGTTCATCACCAGACACTAAGAAACTTCAAAAGACTTCACCTAGCGCAATAAAAGCCCATAATCAGTTCCCAGAATGCACCAGGGCTCCTGTATTTGAGCATATAGTGGAAGTTATGACAGTATATATGACGCCACACTGTTTATACTACAGTACTGCTTTGCATTATTTTAGAAACTTCGTAGTCTCATTGTCACCACATCTCAAATTATATGTTGTATTTATTAACATTAGAGCAAACTGGCTGTCTCCTAAATACATACAATAAAAAAATAACTTTCAATTTTAACAAATTTGTTTGAACATTGGAAATAGAAATGATCAGATCATAAAAAAAATATTTTGTGCTACTGTTTTGACAGAAAGTTTAATGACATTTTTGGAGTAAAATGACTGATTCCTTTGTTATGCTAAAGCTAATTTCTTAGCTAGCATTCAATGTATCTCAAATATACACAATCTATTATCTTCCCTTATGAAAATTAACCATGGTTTTACTACAAATAAAACAAAAAAACATGGTTACTATAGTTAAATCATGGTAAACACGAATTACTACACAAACCATGGTATTTGTAGTAAAAATGTGGTTATACAAATGGTAATCAATACACCAAAAATCATGGTTGCTACACTTTTACTAAAACCATGGTTAATTTTTGAACAAATTTCTGTTTAAATATCATTTGGTTAATTAGAAATGACACATATTCTCAAATATTCTGTTCATAAGTGATATTTACCTTACTTTCCAACGTCACAACAACATTTCTAAATATTTTGAATAATTTGTGTGTACACAAAATTAAACAATACTTTCACACTTTGAATTTGAACAAATTGGTTTTTAAACACAATTTGACTAATTAGAAATGACGCATTATTAAAAAATATATATATTATGTTCAAAAGTTATGCCACAACATAAACACAACATGAAAATCTGAAGAAGCACCACAATACAGCTATCATGATATAAAAGTACTCAAACTTAGCATTTGTATCCAAAATACACACAAACAATATTTCACTTTTAATTTGAACAAATTTGTTTAAATATCATTTGACTATTACACATCATAAAAAAAATAGAAACACCCTTTACTGCAACCGTGACATAAAATTACTCATACCGTGATAGATTACGGTTATTCCTCTCACCTTTACTTGAGTATGTTTAGCTTTAGCATAATCAGGCACACTAGGGTGGAGGTTAGCAGTGGTGGTGTCTGTAGGGAGGGTTAAAGGAACGGGAGGCCTATGGCAGATGGTGGGGCTGGGGGACAAAGCCTCCCTGCCTTCAGCTGGATCTGGACGATATGGGGCATGGATGAAATATGCTGGCAAGGATCCACGTCCTTCAGTTTACACACATACACACTCTGACACCACCACACCGCAGTGATCCCTCAGCATGGGGGGTCTGCCAGACAGGGATCAAAACAACAGTCAAGACAGAGGCACAGAATGACACAGGAGGTGAGGGGTCTGAGAGAACACGGCAACTGTTGATTTCAAACGCCTGGTTTTTAACACGTCAGTCATGCTGTATTATGATTGGAAAAGACTCTGAACCCCTTGCTGGAATGAGTTCAAAAATAAAACAAGAAATGTTGTTTAGCAAGACCCGAACAACCTCCCTCCACCTCCATTAACTTCTATCCCTCTCATATACTGTATGTTCACTTTGTTTCTAATTATTAATTGGATCACTTTTATGATACTTTGATGCATTCACTTCTATAACACATTCACTTTCATTACATAGAAAAGACTGGCAGGCTATTCTTCACATTCATAATGTGTGTCTCATGGAAAGAAGAAAGCCATGCAGGTTTGGGACAACATCAGGGTGAGGAAATGCCTGCAGAATTTTCATTTTTGGGTGAACTAGTCCTCACGTTTTAAATAGTCCCTTGCCCTTCAGCTATTTTTGGAAGAACACAATCTCCTTGCGATCTGAATCTGCTGCTGAGATGTTTAATGCTAAACCTTTCACTCAAATATGAGGCTAATAAAGAATGCTTGTTTCAACTCTTCAAACAGGTGTTCACAGCGAAACTATCCACAGAGGACAGATATTCAAAGAAGAAGTGGATGTGAGGCTTTGAAAACCCACAGTGAGGAAAAGATGGGTAAAACATCAAAGCTTGGGCAGGATGAGTCAGAATCTGCTTCAGAACACCTCTCTGCTGGAAATTATTCAGGATTTAAAATATCAACAAAACAGAAACATGTAATACCAGTGTAACGTTTGCGCTGCAAGGGATTTACACACATTTCCTGGATACCAACAAGATTCAATACAGATATGATATTTGCATCAGCTTCAAAGGAACATCATGTCACAACTGGGGGGGGGGGGGGTTTGCAGCTGAGTTTAGCTCAGTTCCTGTAGCTCAAAATGGTTGAGTATAGCGCTAACAAGCCAAGGTCTTGGGATTCCCAGGGAAAACACTTAGTGGCAAGATGTAGCATACTGTACATTACATTTTAAGATGCTTTAGATAAAATGAATGTTTCTTCAACCATGGCCACGTTTGCCATCTCTTAAAAAGACTTTCCACAATTTCACTAGTTTAATTTGTTTACTAACAATATCCAACAAGATAATTACTTTTTATTATATTTTATTCTGAAAGCCATGAACATTTATATCATTCTATCTCAAATAATGTACAGTATGAACACTTTTCACAGACTGATGATGAGTTTCCATATTTATATCTATCATTTAAATCTATAATTTAAAAAAAACACTATTATGTATGTTTTATAACACTATACTTTGTATTTTATTACCATGGCATTAAATTACAGAAAACTAGTTAACACTGTATGAGTGTTTCTAATGCAACGGCTGAAGGAGTGATGGCAAATTTGACATTTCTCTCTTCTGATCAAATGGAACTACAAAAATGTGTTGTATTTTTGTATACCATTATATAAATTTACTACTACTACTTTTACCCAACTATGACTGAAAATCACATTTTAAACATTTGTGGAATAAAATATCACAGCTAATAGTGTATGTATCCAAAATTACTATAAATGGCTTGATTAAAAAAAAAAAACTTGTGGTGCAGATGACCACCATTTCAGGGGATTATTTATTTATTTGTATTTTAAGAAATAATTATGCTTGACTTTAACAGTTTAATATAGACAATCGGGGTCTGGTACAAGTGTACTAGAGAGAGAGAGAGAGAGAGAGAGAGAGAGAGAGAGAGAGAGAGAGAGACAGAGAGACAGACACACACACACAGACAGACAGACACACACAGACACACTCACACACAGACACACACACAGACACACACACAGACACACACACAGACACACACACAGAGAGACAGACACACAGA
>NW_015505368.1:287364-298075 GCF_001515645.1 Sinocyclocheilus grahami
AGACAGACAGATAGATAGATAGATAGATAGACACATACATAAATAAAGTAGCAAAGTATGCTAAAAAAGTTTCTAAAAGTTAATGTCACCCTCATATGAATGAATGAATTAATTAATAGATAGAAAAACAAATAAACAAATAAATAACCAAATAAATTAAAATAAAATAAAATAAAAAAACTGTAAAAATGTAAAAAGGTTACATCATTTTAAAAAAGGGTTGGATTCCAAACATGCAAGATTTTACTTCAGCAATAAAATCATTCAAATTTGAGTGATCAAGAAATTGACTGATTTTTAAAATTAAACTGAATGGACACAATTGTTGTCCTGATACCAGTTATACAAGTTTGCGTTTATTTTCACTATTAATTCAACTAATGACAGTAAAGCCAGAATTTCAGTTGCAAGTTTGTTTGCATCTTCACAGATTCTTTCTTGTTTTCACTATCTTTTGCACATGTGTTATTCAAGTATGCTTTTGTTTGCTCTTTGATTTTTAATCGTGTAGTTTAATGTGAGCTGCATAACACATAAGCAGAGGTCAGCCAGCAGGTCTTGTGCCATTTCATTAAGTCTTAAAACAAGTGGGCAGCTGCACAACGTTCACACATCAAAAGGACGAAAGCCAGAATATACACACGTGTTTATCTCCATTCTTTACATTGAGAAATCCAGATGTCTGCAGCATGTGGTGCTTTTATTTTCCCATTAACTTGAGACACAATTAGAGCAGAACTGCAGGCCAAGGGCTTCCCGACTGTGAACTCGAGTCAAACTGTTTCAACAGCAACAAATGTACCATGAAAAATGTAACCATGTTTAAGCCTCCACTGCTCTTGTTTACAGACGTGCAGTATCTCAACACATAATCCGGCGCTATTGCAATAGGTTGTTTCCAGTGCAAACATGTTTAAGCAGGACGTAAGTAAATATAGCTGGTGTCGGTGTGAGGAGACGTCTGGGTCTGTGCCCTGTGAAAGGATACATTGAATGGCCTTCCCGCACAGGAATGTCTCTTATGTAACATCTCCAATTATAAGTGTGATTAGATCATAACCCCCAGAGTTCAAAAAGGTTGGAGGCAAAATAATATTTTGCATCAACAAAATCAAACCTTTTTAATGCAGCTCGGATTACTTTTTTAGCCATTTTGTTATTAAAAGGATATGCAACCACATCAATACGAGAATGTATAAAACACATAGATTATAGGTTTTCTTATAGGGGGGAAATGAGCATTGCATAATGAAACAGGTTCACATGTAAACAAGCCATCCATGTATGGATTATGAATAAAACAAAATAAAATAAAATAAAGAAACATAATATTTCAAAGTAAAACTTAAAATGTAACAGGATCATAATTATTATGTTTTCATTTTTGTTTCATTTATAGCAATTAAATATACCCTACAGGGGCAATTGTTGTTTGTTTGTTAGTTCTGCAAGGGTAAATAAATTGACCAAAAGTGACAGTAAAGGCATTTATAATGTTACAAAATGTATATTTCAAATAAAAACTGTTCTTTTGAACTTTCTATTCATCAAGGAATCCTTAATAAATATATCATGGTTTCCACAAAAAAACCTGTTCTCTAAAATAAAATAAAATAAAATAAAATAAAATAAAGTAAAGTAAAGTAAAGTAAAGTAAAGTAAAGTAAAGTAAAGTAAAGTAAAGTAAAGTAAAATAAAATAAAATAAAATATTGTAAAGTAAAGTAAAGTAAAATAAAATAAAATAAAATAAAATATTATTATTAGTAGTAGTAGTAGTAGTATTTAGCACAAAATCAGCATATTAGAATGATTTCTGAGGGATCATGTGACACTGAAAAAATAATGGAGCTTTGACATCACAGGAATAAATTACATTTAAAAAAAATTATAATAGAAAGCTGTTATTTTTAATTGTATTTATATTATTTTAATATTTATATTATATTTTCTATTTATATTATTTATATTATTACTTATAAAGTAAATAAGAAAAATTAAGTAAAGCATAAGAGACTTCTTTCAAAACCATTAAAAAAATCTTACTGCCCCCAAACTTTTGAAGGGCAGTGTAAATTAAATACAATATGCCTATGGAAATACACATTGGGTCGTACCTTGAAATATCATATTTCATCCAGTGAGGATTGATGTTTTTTTTTCTTTTTTTTCCCCCAAAATATTGAGCTAGATGTCTGAATTCTATCCTCTCAGTTGCGAGAGCTCATGTGAAGAGACATATCTTTCCTTTGAACTTGGGACAGGGCTGAGGCTGAGGCTAGATTTAGCCATCAGAAGCTGCCTCAGAAGAGCCATGACACGACCCGCGCCCCAAAACTTTTCATCTGTCCATTTGATTACTGCTGCCACTGAAATGGAATTATAGTGAAATGTCCTCTAGAAAAAAAGCAATTCTTTAAAGATGTACTGCATGTCATACACCTTTCAAAACCTATGTCTGTGTGCCGGCAGTGCTTTTTCCATGATTGTCAAGCATGTGAAAGGTGGTCACTCTGTAAGGTCAGTTAGCAATCAAGATCAACACACTTTGAAAGGGTCTGTGCATGAAGCGGTAAGACCAGTGCCCTTGGATCTGGAGACTACGCTTCTCTATGAAACTATGAATGGTAGAAATGGCATGCTGAATTTAATAATCATGTCCTGTGCTTGTAGACATATGAAATGGATGGTCTTCAAATTAAATGTATATATAGCCTACAGACATGATCCTTCAGAAATCATACTAAGGCCCAATCCCAATTCTATTTTATACCCCTTCCCCTTCCCCTACCCCTCCGCCTACCCCTTCCCCCTTGAAACAGAGTGTCAAGGGGTAGGGGTGAAAATATTCCCCTAAGAATTGGGACACCACTACTATACGCCACATGTCATCATACGTCGTCTAGCTCCTACAATACACACACCTATACTGGTGTGCTGTGTACATTAGAGCCTTTAATTACTGTTCTATATTAATGCGCTGCTTACTGACACACACACACACACCCACATATACATATATATATATATATATCGGAGATCGCGCAGCTCACACATCCAGGAGAAAAGAAACTTGTCAACGCTGCCCCACGACTTTTATTAATAACAGTTTAAATACTGAATCGATACATTATATTTTCCAGCAACGAGAGGATAAAATCGCAGTTTTTTTAAGTAAACTCACTCTAAAAACAGAAACGCACAAATGCGCATACACACAACTTTCATCTCTCTCTCTCTCCCTCTCTCTTTCTCTCTCTCGAATTGGCAATATTTGAGAAAAGGGTTTAGCGATTTCTAATTATTGGGGGGACTAGCCCCCCTCAATGTCTATGGTGGTTATCACCCTGATCAGACACGAAAATATGTTGTGGCACTATCGTGCAGTCTATAATGATATGACGTTAGTTAGCAAATATTAGCGATTTTTTTGCAAACATTTCTTGAGTAACATGACCGTAAATATGAACTCACGATTGAATGTAACATAAAACAAATGATTACTTTTCGTTCAAATCTTTATTAATGCCAAAAATGCTTACATTTATTTGTCTTTTTGTTCGCTCGGGCAGCCATGTTGCCCCTGAAGCCGGTTTACGCTGAGATAATTCATACCCCTTCGTTTGAAGTGTGGTCCCAAAAAATCTTCGTTTGAAGGGCTATCTGGCCCTTCCCCTACCCCTACCCCTCCAACCAAAAGAGAATCTAGACACCCCTACCCCTTCACGTGAACGCGCAAAACAGAGGGGTAGGGGAAAGGGGAAGGGCTGAGGGGTAGAATTGGGATTGGGCCTAAGAGGCTGATATGGTGCTTAACAAACATTTCTTATTATCAAGGTTTAAAATAATTGGTGTCCCAAACCAATGTTATCAATGTTGTACTGCTTTATATATTTTTGTGGAAACCATGACACTTTTTTCAGGGTTCTCTGATAAATAGAAAATTCAAAAGAACAGCATTTATTGAATATATATATATTTTACATTATGAATGTCTTTAATGTCACTTTTGATCATCCTACTTACCTACCTATGAATGGTAGTGAATCATGGTTTTCTTAAATATATTAAAATAGATAATATTTATTATTAATAGTAATTCTCATATTTCACAATACTGTTTGACTGTATGTATAATCATTGCAGCTGGTTTGAGCATTAAAACAAACCTTATGATCAAAAACGTCTCGGGTTACTTATGTAACCATGGTTCCCTGAGTAGGGAACGAGACACTGCGTCCTCTAGGGGTCGCTATGGGGAACGCCTCGTCGTGACTCGTCTTTTTTGGAAACTTTTAGGTATACATGGCCATTTTCTACCTTCTTTCTGGCCCTTAGAATACATTTTCTGCAGTGTCTTTACAGGGATAGCTCATCCCAATGTTGTTTTAGACTCCACTGACGTATGGACAGTTAAAACATTCTTTATAATATACAGGTCATACAGGTTTGAAACAACATAGGAGTGAGTCAATGATAACAACGATAACAATCTCTATCTTGTAAAAATGACTTCAAAAGATAAGGAACATTTGATTCCTCTTGATATGATCCCTTTAAACAAGCATGGCTATTTTGAATGCCTTCTATTATTTTTTAGGTTGATAGACCCATCTGGTCTCCAACATTTTTCAGTTTGATACATATATATATATGTACTCAAAAATCCAAATATCTAAATGCTCCAACATGCTCTTGCAGTAACATGAGAGACTCTTTTTTTTCTCCACTGAAACACAGATGTATAGGATACTCATCACAGGGAAGAAATCACACGCAAATCCACCGCCATAATTGGTTTCAGACATGTGAAGATGGTAAAGACAGAACTATGACACAGGGCTCACTCTGTCTCTCTCACTTTATAGGTTTGTCTTCTCCTTGGCCTCAACCCTGAGGCCCTCCATATGTTGAAAGGTTACAAAATCCAACCAAATGACCTGTTGAAAGCATTGTCTTGATTTACTGACTTGACTTCTTCAGCAAAATACTTATTATTTTAACTAAAATATTAAAATGTGATTATTTGAAAAATATAAATTACATTTGAAATTATATTACAAGATAAAATATAAATTATAACGTAAAACAAATACAATTATAAAGCAATATACACATTAAATTAAACCATTAAAATAAAATTAAACCGAATTTGTATTTGATAAAATGATATGTCTGTAAGCAGTCTAAAAGACTGTGGGACAGAATAAAAAATGTCTTGAAGTCACTGCAAGGTCAGGTATTCTATAACACTGAACTTTCTTAAGCACCTGTTCTTTCTTGTCTGTTTGAAACGTGGGTTTATAGCAGGAACTATTCCTCTGCCAAATGTTTGAAACAAAAATGTGAGCCCCTGTAAGTTACTGTATTTGAGTGCCAAAGGTCACACAAATATAGAAGTTTTTCAAAAGTTTCAGGAAAATACCAATCAAAATGCAAGTTTCCTTTTCTGATTTCTAAAAAAATGTCAAATAAAAAAATGAATAAAACAATTAATCGGGTCCTCTTTGACATTTCAAAAAGTGTAATTGATATGTAAATCCCCTAACATATCAGATTTCTTATAAGTAAAACAGACATAAAAGCATGTTGGGCAGAATACTGCATGTCTGAAGCAACACCAGCCCAGGCTGGTTTTATTCTTAGCCAAGGAGCGTGAAGTCAAAACAAGTTAGACTTCCTGCTGGCCTCAGTGCTGGTTTACAAGCCAGACCACTGTCAAGAGAAAGTCCCCTTTCTCTCTCTCTCTCTCTCTAGCTAAAGTTATCTTAAGGTCTGGGCTGGTACTTTTATCACTTTCTGCAGTAACTCTGAATACTTCCAGCTGCCAGTAATGAATAACTTTACCTTAACTTTCTCTCTTACTTTATCTTCTTCACACAAATTAACATCAACACATGAAAAGTCAGTCCTTTACCCACAAACACAAATAGCTATTTATATACAGTACATCTGAAACAGTGTTCACAAACCTTTTTACTTCCATGATGTGGCATATTTGTGAGCAAAACAAGATAGTCAACAACATGTAGGTAATTGATGTATTAGGAATGTGACTTGACCATGAAAATTGGGTTCTAAATTGTAATATATAATATATAATTAAAGTAAAAGTGAGTTTGGTTAGTATTTTTATTTATTTATTATTGTTATTTTTAAGAGAAAGTAATTGAGCACTGAATACTTTAACTGAGCAGGGACACATTAAACTGATCAAAAGTAAAGACAATTATAATGTTACAAGAAATACTGTATATATATATATATATATATTTTTTTTTAAATGCTGCTCTTTTGAACTTTCCATTCATTCAAGAATGCATCATGGCTTTATTGATGTGAAAGTATCACCATTTGCACAAAAATATTAAGCGGCACAACTGTTTTAAACATTGATAATATTATGAAATATTTTGAGCACCAAATCAGCATATTAAAGGGCCTAACTTAACTCTAACAGTAAAAACAGGGAGTAATGGCTGCTGAAAATTCAGCTTTGCCATCACATGAATAAATTACATTTAAAAATATATTAAAATTGAAAACAACTATTTAAAATCATTATAATATTTCACATTGTTGCCATTTTCCTGCAGTTTTGATCAAATAAAAGCAACCTCGGTGAGCATAAGAGACTTCGGTCACTTTATTTTAAGATCCAGTTCTCGCCATTAGCAATCCATTAACTACGACTTTTGCCTAAATAAACTCCTAATTTGCTGCTTATTAATAGTTAGTAAGGTTGTTCTTAAGTTTAGGATTAAGGATGTAGAATATGGTTATGCAGAATATGTGCTTATAAGTACTAATAAACAGCCAATATGTTAAAAATAGGCATGCTAATAAGCAAATAGTTATTAGTGAGAATCGGTCCCTATTCTAAAGTGTTACCAAGACTTCTTTAAAAAAAACATCTTACCAACCCCAAACTTTTGAACAGCAGTGTGTGTCATACAAACGTTTGTCCTTGACACAGTCAAATACCCAAACACACACCCCTGTACCCCCTTAACTCCTCAGCTCATTCTCCCTGTGTTCTAGAAGGATGTGGGTGTTGATTTATGGACCATGTCCAATCGGCTGAAATCCCCCCTTCTCCTCACTGCAAGCCAAAGGGTCGCCAGCACATTTGCGAGGTAGCAGGCCAAGGAAAACATTTTGTTCCTGAATCACCAGCTAAGCAAAAGGGGTAGGAGGAATTTGGGCTTGTTGTCAAAGGCCAGTGAATTCAGAAGCCAGAACCGTTCAGTCTAATTACAGACCCGCGTTACACAGAGACTGCAGCAGGTGACAGTGAAACACTAGACAGTGCATCTCCTTGGCAGCGCTGGGAATTCATTGCTTCCAAACCTATTCGGAGTGCTGAAAGAAGAAAACCTGTTGCTCAATTACAGGATTAAGGCGAAGGAATGTTTAATAAGAGCATAAATATATTCTGAAGTTGATTTAAAACAGACATGATGGTATCTGGCGTGCGTAAACCGCTAAAGACGCATCGCACAGTTTACCCCAGTCTGCATTATGCTTAGCTGAAAGTATCGCAGCTGTTTTGGGTTTATTCCTGTGCTAATATTTCAGTTCTATGACCTCCGTCTAGCTAACTTGATAAATACTAGCTGTGGAAAAAGTTGCCTGTAGCCTCTGTATGGCACAAACAAGCCATCCGAAGGCCACAACGAGGATTTGAGATTAAGCAAGGATTTAAAGGGGTTTGTGGGTGTGCGTGGGCCGCAGCTGTCCCGAAATAGGAGAAGTCTATGTTGAGACACTAGCGTCCATGTTTATGTTAGGACGGCTGCAGGTGGGCCACTTCAGTGGTCACACATAACTTTACATCACATGAAGTTTGATTTAAAACTCTGTGGGTCAAGCAGTCAGCAACTTCCCATAATCCATTGCGCTGATTCTAACATGTGATATGATACTGGTCATTTAAGATACAATGTTATTGCTAATAACAGTAGCCAAAGCTTTTCTAGAGTAGCAAAGTGCCAAAGTTGCCTGTCAAAAGGCTAGATCCAAAGAGCTCTGATTAAACCACATTCCTAATATGATTTAAGACTGCAGACCTTTGCGTTGAGCGCGACGCATGCTATTCAGACACCATTCAGTGTATGAGTGGACTATTAAATTAAAGCACAAACCATTAAGCTGCTATGTACTTTAATAGACATTGCAAAGAGGGTGAAAATATGAAGTACCATTACTGAATTTTATATAGCAGTGATTCTGAAAAATGTTCTTAACCCTCATCCGTCCCTCGGGTCATTTTGACCCAAAACTAATTTTTAAAGATTATTTTTTAAATCGAGCGTTGATTTTTATGGTATGAGACTTTGTTACATTTGTCACACTTAAACTGGGAATACATGAAAAACAATTCGAGTGAATTCGAGCAGTTTATGTGTGTGCTATAAAAAAAAGTATCAAAAGTGTCCCTCGTGGGTCATATTGACCCGCCACTGGAAAAGCATGGAATTTACGAAAAAACTTTATTGAATTTTTTATTTTATTATTAATTAATTTATTTTTATTTAATTTTGTCACACTTGAGCATGGAGCACACACACCAAAAAAATTCAGTCGATTCGAGGATTCTAGGTGGGTGTAATAAAAAAAGTATTACACCCACAAGTATTACATTCATTTTGACCCGGCTATAGGAATGAATGGAATGTCCGAAAAAAAACAGCACTTTCTCATTTATTTGATTTTTTTGACTATACAAAATCTGACACAATCCAGAAAAGATGCATACCCAAACAAAGGGCTGAGACTGCAGAATGTCCTCAATGCACAAAAAACTCACCTATCCACACACACAGGCACACACACACACACACTCCCATTGAAACACATTATAGCTTGTGTGATGTTTCTGCAGGGAAATGACTGTCATTATTAATTTTTCTTTGATATATACACACACACACACACACATCTATCTATCTATCTATCTATCTATCTATCTATCTATCTATCTATCTATATATATATAGAGAGAGAGACAGAGAGAGAGAGAGAGATTTTAGATTCAAGGGTATGTACACTTTTGAATGGGGTCATTTTTATAAATTCAGTTATTATTTTGTCTTGTGGAGTATATGTAAACATCTGTTATGTGAAATAACTTATTCAGGACAGTACTAAATAAAACATAACATGCAATTTTCATGATCCCTCTTATTTTTGTTTCTGCAGGGAAATGACTGTCATTATTAATTTTTCTTTGACTTAACACAGTTAAATCTGAGTGATGGGGTGGAGACCAATGAGTTTATATCATATTTATATGTTTAAATGTATCTTTTATATGTATTACATATTTATAAAACTGTATGAATATGCATGTGTTTGGATTAAAAATCAGTATACATATCATTTATTTTTATTTTTTTACAAAATGTAGTTTTTTTATGTTTTGATATATATCTGAAAGCTTAATGAAGCCTCAAGTTGATGTAGTTTTAAACATTTCACTTGTTTGGCTCATTTAAGAATCTCCATAGGGTTCTATAGGACCCTCTAGTGGCTGTAAAAATGCAATTTTATGTAATTTTCCCCCACCAGATGGCATCAGAGACACTCAGTGACCCAGGTCCTGATGGATGATCATGTTTAAAGTATAAATATGCAGAAATTGTGTCTTTCTTTGTTTTTTTTCTTTTTGGTGAAACTATTTATAAAATATGCTAATTTTCATAAAAATATCCAGAATTTAATGTGAATAAAATAAAAATCACAAAGAAAAAAAAAACCCTACATAAAAAATAGGGAAAAAATTATAAAAATGGAACAGTATAAGCTTTCTGGACAAAAAATAAAATTAGTGTAATTTTTGGCCTTCGGGTCATTTTGACCCGAGAGGGACACTTTTGTTATAGGTTCGGGAGGGACGGATTTAAAGGATGCGAAATGCAAATAATTAAATAAATTAACTGTAGTGAGAGTAGCAAAATTAATAGACTTAAACGCTTCCCATATTGGCTGTTGATGTCAAAAATTGTGCGACCAATATGCAATAATCAATATATCGCGCAATATATGTACATGACCTCAATAATTTCTGGTGACGCAATATATTATATTTACTTAAAAATTTATGTCACCATGTTTTGTACATTCCACTTGCGCCTGTGTCTTTTGCAGCTTCTCGTACAAAATGTGGTGTAGTCATGAGGTGCTAGTTCAAATTTAAAAAATGCATCTACAAACAAAGTTTCATCTGCAGATATGGCCTTGTTTAGGGATCTGTGCCTTTGTGAATACAGACATCTGACTGCTAAGTAGTGATTGTGTTTTTCAGCAATAGTGTGCACCCTTAATTACAGAGAAAAGGAAAAAAATCTGTAGAAGGAAAAATCTCCATACAAGTTCTTTGTGCATTTTTCTTTTTTTCTACTTGTTACTTTGCACTTTTGTTAGAAAATGTTTATTTACTATTTATTCAAGTTTTTAAGGTATCTAATATTTTGATACTTAATTTCCATGATCTAAATATTCTTAAAAATTAATAGTTTGTTGTAATTTGGAAGTGTAGGCCTTCTTGCATTATTATGCTGTTACATTATGATTATATATTCAGTGGCATAAAATGGTCTTTAAAATGACAATAATATCACTTATCGCAATTATTTCTGGGGCAATATATTAGTTGTTATCGTGACAGGCCTAGCAACCAATCAAATTCTACTCAATACTATATATATATA
>NW_015505368.1:298137-308208 GCF_001515645.1 Sinocyclocheilus grahami
TATTTTTTTTTTTTTTTATCAATGTTGAAAGCAGGATTAAAATTTTTTTGTGTAAAAGAGCAAAAGTCTAATGTTTAATGCATCTTTGCTGAATACAAATATTTGACCTCAATTACCTCAAAATGAACAGTGTATTATTGAACATTTGATAAAGTTATAGGCAAGCTAATGAAGCTAGACATATTCTAAACTGAACATATTCAGTAACTTGCCATTAAATGATGACTAAAATTAAAAACATGTTTATTTTCTAAATTTACGAATATACAGTATATTGTACCAATTACATGTACCAATTTATAATTTCTCAGAATAATTGGTTGCCGAGAGCATGAAACCATCTATCTACAAATCCTGCAGCAAAACCAAAGTCACACACTTTCTCCAGGCAGCCCATGAGGCACAGAAACTTTGAATGCTGGATGTTTGTGCCAAAAAAAAATGAAAATCTTATAGAAAGTCAGATGCACAGCACGAAAGGAATGTTGTGAACTTTGCTCTGCACTTCTCGAAATGAGCCGCGCTGAATTCTCCTGCGCCGGTCTGTCCAAAGGGAGGCACAGGGAGAAAACCCTATTAAATTTGGGGGCACACACTTCTCAAACTGACAGCCCGTGCTGAGACAGCAGAGGGACAGAAAAAAGAAAAGAGAAAGAGAGAAAGACGAAAACATCCCCCACTCTCAGACATGTCACCCATGTCAGGTCCATGTCAAGGTAGCCTGGGAGGGAAAAGAAGCAATGTTTTTTTCAGTAGAGCCAGGTCAACACAAAGAGCACTTAATGATGTGTCCAGATACAGTTTGGCAGGGATGGACAGACAGTGTGTCCTCCGCTGAGAATTAATTCAGAAAACAGTCAAGGAGCTGGAGGGATGAATAACACTCATCTCCTTCCTTTTGAGCCAGAGTTTGGCTTTTTAAAAGCAATAAAAGTCACGGGTTTGGGATGCCAATTCCGGACGGACAAGTTGTCATTAATGGATGATGGTTAAAGTAGAACATGAATGTCATTATATGATAATGAATGGGGAATTATAAGCACATGATTTGTCAGGTTGTGTTTGGAAATGGATGAATATTTCAGGTAGTGTGTATAGTCGGATTCCCTCCAGGCATGGGTAATGGGCAGATGTGCTGGATATGATGTCAACAGAGACTGCATTAGACTGCTGAGGAGGCCAGTGACTGACATAAGGAAGACAGTTTGAGACACACACTTCACAGAAGCTGGTGCAAAAACAAAAGCAGGAATCCCCACCCGCCTCACCAACTGTTTTCTACTTCCGTCTTTGACTTTTGACCTTACGTGCACACACTAATACTCGCAGCTTCTCTCATGCGACACTGATTTTTCTCATGCATGCCAATAAAAAGCCAAGTCTACGGTATTTCAAAGAACTTCCTTCTCAGTCCTGTTTTAAGAAATATTGACTTTTCCAGCAGTCGGTACCAGTCAAGTGAGTTCATTATTGACTTCTTAAGGAGAAAGCAACTGAAGCCTCTGATTTTTTCTGACATGGCTGGACTGATTTTGACAGATTTTTAATCTTGCTGTGTTATTTAGCAATATGGCTTAGTGAGAGAATTAATTGGACGGATTGTGCATGCTAGGGGTAGCTTTATCCAGAGTAATGCTGGGAAATTGGAATGTGACTCATCTGTTTTAAATTGCTCACTGACTTCAAAGGTTCATCAGTATACAGTCAAAGTTTGAAGGTAGAGATAATGACATTATCAATGGAGAGGATGGGGCAAAATGAGAGAGTCAGAATATAGAAAGCCCTCAAATAGATACATCTTCAAAATAATAATTTTCATTTTTAAGTCAGATGTTTTCTAAATCTGATTTGGTGCTCAATAAACATTTCTCAATGTTATCAGTGTTGAAAGCAGTTGTGCTGCTTAGAAGTTTTTTTTTTCAGGATTCACTGATGAATAGAAAGTTCAAAAGAACAGCATTTACATGAAATAAATCTTTTGTAACATTATAAAAGTCTGTAATGTCACTTTTGATCAATTTAATACATCTTTGCTGAAAACAAGTATTGGTTTCTTTTGATAAATAAATGAAATAAAAACCTTACTGACCGCAAACTTTTTAACGGTAGTGTAAAAGACGTGAATTCAATCATCATTAATCGCAAAGCACACAATGGATAATTTAGCATCTAGCCGTTGAGTGTATATCAGTTGTACAATTGTTATTAAGCTCCGCAATGGTTTGTAACACCACTACAAATGGATGTCTCCTCAAATAGTGCACTATATAAGAGTATAGTTGGCTATATCGGACACAACCCATGACACTGATCCCTAAATTAGGGTTAGGAAGTGTTAGCGCTGAGTCCGCCTAGTCAAGTCTGATATGAGTTCAAGTCCTTAACCAGTTGAGTTTGAGTGGGAGACGTTTATTAATGTCTTAATATCATGCTATTTTTTAGGGCCCTATGAAATCTGTTTTAATTTAATTTTTTTTCCCAAATTCTGTTTTATTTAATTTTTTCCAAATTAAATTTTTTTCAGTTTTAATTTTACTGGATTCAGGGTTTTTTTTCCATTTCAATTTTTCTAGACTCTGTTTTAATGGTTAAATTAAACTGTATTCATCAAAAAGCAAGTCTAATTAATTAAAATCATGAAACTTACAATATTAAAGAGAAATGTATTAAACGTTTAACAAAAAATTTAATTTTAAGGCCCTATGAAATATTTTTTCTCCCTCTCTCAAATTCTGTTAATTGTTTCATTAAATATTAATAATCAAAAGCATCTCTACTTAATTGATTTCTTTAATTAATTTATTTATTTATTTATTCATTCATTCGTTTATTCAGAAATACTGTGTTGTGTACTTACATTTTTCTGCTAAATAATTTCTGATAAATCATTTTCTGGTAAATATTCCTTAAAAAATTATGTTACAATAATAATTGTAGTAGTAGTAGTACTATCATTACATTAAGTAATACATTTCTGTCACAATTTCTTCAAGTTAAGTCGAACTTTTATATTTATGAGTTGGTGTGAAGACCTTTAGGTTTCTGTTTGTATATGATATGACGATAGTTTTTCTCAAAATAAACGGTAAAATGCTCATGAAGTGATGGTATTTTTTTGCTGCTTAATATTAACAGACACTAGTCTATATCGCGTTTTGATTTAAGTGCACTGATCTACTTTTGATGTATCCATCCAAAATTTGGCAAATTCCGTGACATACCGCATTATACAGTAAAATCTGTTTTTATGACTGGATTCCATGATTCCGTTAGCGTTTTCCACATTGCGTAAATCATAGGGTCCTATTTTTTAATCTTTCCTGTTTCACATGACGTATGTGGACTCGACTGTACTTGCAGTACCCCAGCTCTATTCTTCAATGAGAGTTTATGGGATTTTTCACCCTTTTTATCATCCACAAGGTCAACACTGTCTGAACGCCTGTAAAATATATAAGTGTACATTTCTGTTCTCAGGCAAACAGTATGCACTGAGACCAATTTGTGTTTGTGGATTTTAATAATTTAGTTTACAGAGCTAAGTGGTTAGGTCACCACACTACAAACTCATCCATTTTCTTTCTCTGACACACACGCGCACACACACACACAGCAACATTAGATCTGGCTATTAAAATTCACCTTGAAACTCCCCTACATGGTGCAATCGGGATTATTTAGGGTTACCAAGAGTGTCATGTAGAAAATAGTGCATTTGTTCAAACCAAAGGCATTCTGGATTTCGTTCTCAAACTGTGCAGCAGCGGAGAGAATGCCTTTGGCACTCAACAAATGTAGCAAGTGGAACATCAGCTACCATTTGGAATGTGTGATATGCATGCATGTCTTATAAGCAATAATTCAGGAAGATAAATAAGCCACTGAAACAGGCTACAAACACACAAATGTGTGGGAAAACAAGGCAGATCTGAAATAATTCAACCAGCTACTGCATATCAAACGTTGAAAATGTTGGAATCTAACTCAGAAGCTCAAAACAGAGATGGCATGTAAGGCAAGGACCTGTTAAAGGGGTGCTATTATGCTTTTCACTTTTTCAACTTTAGTTAGTCTGTAATGTTGCTGTTTGAGCATAAAAAAGATCTGCAAAGTTGCAAAGCTCAAAGTTACGGAGCCCGGGAAGTCACCTGTAGGAGAGAAAAAAAACAATCCGTGGCGACGGTTTTGCAATCCGTCCCCTCAGTTTATAAACCGTACTCACAAATTCTTAAACTGTTCCCTCGGTTTAACAAATCATGCCCACGGATTAATAAACCGTACCCACAAGTTTCCAATCCGTGCGCTCAGATTTTGTAAACCATACCTTCGATTTTTGAATCAGTACCCACAAATTCATAATCCGTGCGCATGCTTTTGCAATCCGTTCCCTCGGGTTTGTAAACTCATGGATGTGTGGCCCCGCCCCCACCAGCAGATTCAACCACGGTGCGGCATGCATATTGTGTTTATTAAAAAATATTTTTCATAGTAGCCTATGAGACCATGATCCGCACTCACAAAATAGTCTTCTTTTTAGTGTTTATTTTATATTAATCACCAATAGGATAAAACACAGCTGCCTGTGTTTTATAGCCTAAAATCAACGCTAAAAAGAAGAATAGAACATTGCCAGAATTTTCTAAAAAAACGATAGAGTTTCGAGAGAAGAAGGCAAAAAGCAATACAAAACCAATAATGTACCGGTTATGTTGTCATTCCTTTGCTTTCTAACTGAATGCAATGTTATAATCACCTAAATACGTCTGTGAATGAATGAATGAAATATGTTAAGAATGAATAGTACACAAACACAGTTCCACAACTGTAAAAGGTTATTTAAAAATAAAGCATTCATGAATTATTTTATGACAAACATTTTACAGTCTTAAGTGCACTCATTTATTTATCCTATAAATTAAAAAAAATATATATAGCTATTATTATTATTATTATTATGCATTTAGGTTACATATGCATTTAGAAGAAGGCTATTTGCTGTAGGCCTATTTCACATAATAATATGCAATAACACAATATACAATATGATTTGTTAACATGTAGGCTACCTAGGAGCATGCTGCATGAATCCGTGAGTACAGTTAACAAACCCGAGGGAACGGACTGCGAAAGCGTGAGCACGGATTATGAATTTGTGGGTACGGATTCAAAATCCGAAGGTACGGTTTACAAAATCTGAGCGCACGGATTGGACACTCCAGGGTACGGTTTATTAATCCGTGGGCACGATTTGTTAAACCGAGGGAACAGTTTAAGAACTCGTGCGTACGGTTTATATACTGAGGGGACGGATTGCAAAACCGTCGCCACGGATTGTTTTTTTTTCTCCTACAGGTGACTTCCCGGGCTCCGTACTACGTCGATTTCAAAAGGAGATATTTTATTTAACAGAAATCACTTTTCAAAAACTACAACGAACGACTCGTTTGGACTACAACACATATTTTTCAGGATTTCTGATATCACAAAGATCAACGAATGGGACGAGACCTGGTTGAGCTGCACTAGAGAAGGCAACGAGTGTTATCACTATGTCGGAGACACGCTAGCTTTCCCAAGGCAGATGAACTTAGAGTGGTTACAATCATCCGGGTTTAAATCGCACTCAAATTGATTTGATATTGACGCAATATTTACACTGAAGCTGGCAGGCGGCTATGGTAAGGGGCATGACATTTCCCGACCAGGTGCCGAGTGCTGCCAATCACAACACACACTGGCCCAGCTAACCAATCACAGCACACTTCGTATTTCAGAAGGCGGGCCTTCATTTGATATAGGAACTATTCGAGCCCTTCATGCCAGACTGGGGATAGAGGTGTTGTAATAATGTAAAATATGTGAAAAATAATGTGTTTTTCAAACAACCTAGTATGAGAGCCTGTTCTAGTACACCCCCAAAACAAAATCAAGACTTTGTAAAAGAGCATAATAGGACCCCTTTAATGTGGGGCTGTAACCCAAACAAACAATCCAGACACATTTCCTGCTGCGAGAGGGGGAAGGTAGCTGTTTGTGCAAAGTGCTTACAGAGGGATCTCGATGAAAAGGTTAACACTAAATCCGCAGACAGGTTGGGAGAAGTTTCCCTGCACCGGTCTTTTCCTTTTCTTTAGAGCGGTTAAGATGAAAGGAAGCTGTTTCTAAATCAGTAAAGAAAAGGGCAAAGAGGAACTAGACAGGTTGAAGGTATATACTTGTTTTTTTGGTGAAACAGAGGTATGCTGCTTCCTTGTGAACTTCCTGATGTAAAGAGAGGGGTCAGGGGCATTATTATTCCAGAACTCATCCTGCGCCAGATGTCTTGCTTTTTTTAGGTCCTGGAGGAGTGGCGTCTGACCCATGCTAACCCCTGGTCTAATGAAGGAATGACTTTGCTTGGAAGTAGTTGAAAGTAAACTGCAGTGTGTGAAAACTCTGACTCACAAATTAACATGAGAAATTAATCTTGTGGATTATGTTCAGCTTCTCGACAGCATAAAGTTTAAACACTGTGGCTGGATACATTGAGCTTCTGAGGTTTTGTCAGAAACTCAATGTCTCCACAGCTTTTATGCTGACATGACACTCATTTTTTGTCCAGATATATCAAATTACTTATTAAAATACATAAAATGTATCAAAATACATTTAAACTATAACAAATTTAATATATCTCTGATTTGAATTGAATGTCATTAAAAATTGATTAATTCATTATTTTTTAATACGCAACCTTGAAAAATGTATTTTAAATCTTTATAGAAAATTATGATTAATATGCGTACTCATATTAAGATGTAAGGGAAACATGTTATTACTTTTCACTTGAAGGTCATGACATTCTTGAACACAACAAGCATATTTCTGAGAACCTGGCACATGTGTTTATATTTCTAAATGTTTTTTTTTTTTTTTTACCGTGGACACTCTTATTTCTCACTGACCCTGAAATAGAAGCATTTTTGAATCCCCAAACACATAAAATGCACCACACATCTCGGGAGATGAATTGGCCTTCATCTCAGAACAAACAATCCCCTCAATTTGCATTCTACTGAGCCGTGTCCATTCTGAATAAACTGCTGCACATTTATGGATGTTCTACTGAAATACAAAGCTTGTTTGCTGTTCTTAATATGATTTCGGATAAACATTATACGAATATGAAGACAAATTAAATCATGAATATTTACTTTTGCTAATGTTTTTTTCTCCATCAACACTGTTAATGGATGTACAAACATCTGCAGAAATTAGAAAACTCTGCATTAGTCAGTGTATTCCATTGCTTCGCAATACACTACATGAAAATCTACGACCAGATGGTAGTTAGCAGCTAATGCGCCCAGTAATCAAATAAAAGAATCCAATACTCATTTTCTACTTTATGAAGACTTAAAAACAAATAGAGTTATTCAATTGTTTTTCAAACTGCAATTTGCTTGATCGAAATGAAACAGTTAGTTTGGCTGAAGATTAGATCCGTTTTCCTTGCGAAGGTGCGTATCCTGAACATTTAATAGCAAATGAAAGCATTACATATGCATTTGCTTGAAAAATTATGACATTAATGGCCATCTGGCTCTGTATGTATCAATCTCAAACTTGGCTTTGAAACTCACCTTAATTGCTAAATATGTGCAACCAAATGGCTGAGAGTTATATTGATATGTAGTGCAGATACAAGCACCGGAAAGGTGGGGAGTGATGGGAACGTGCCAGTTTACAAATGCAGCAAGACCTGATGAACACATACATCAAAGTATAAGGATTGCGAGTGTAAAAATGAATCATCTCACGTCGGCCTC
This sequence comes from Sinocyclocheilus grahami, assembly GCF_001515645.1. Lineage (NCBI taxonomy): Eukaryota > Metazoa > Chordata > Actinopteri > Cypriniformes > Cyprinidae > Sinocyclocheilus > Sinocyclocheilus grahami. The sequence goes on from NW_015505368.1 coordinate 305,946, forward strand.
CAAAATATTCATCTGGATATTATGAGAACGTATTGCGTCGTTACTCAAATGTCAAACGTAGGCTGGCTTGCTGTATGTCAAGCATGTATGCATGTGCCAGTGTGTCTTAATATCGACTGGTCTTTGAATATGACACCCCAACATAAAATAGTAACGAGAGTCATTTGATTCATAATTTTTGCCTACCAGGACAGACGAACGCCAGACATAAACCACCTTGTAGCCATAAAATACCCCACTAAATGGTTTTACACTATCCTGTAGAGCTTTACTACTGTCTCAATATTACCTATGATCACCTAATCTGCGCTTGATTTTATGGCCCATGCGCAGAGGATTGTGGGCAGACCACAACAATCTATCCACTGTTTTTCTCTGCCCACCTCTCCCTCTCTAACCTGCCTTTGGCACTTTACCAGATTACCGCTGACAGGCTGAATGACTCGAGGTGAACCTCGGTGATGACAGACAATAGCCTTTATCAGTGACTTGCACACCGCAAGGCTGGTGTTCTGAAGATTAGGTTATGTGATCAGGATTTCCCCCGAAACTACAAGTGGAGCTTTTGAATATTTCATTTTTATCCAAGGGGTCAAGGTTTGACTGGTTAGCAATTAGCCTCTGCAGATAGATCCTATCCACCTTATTTTTCCCTTAAGAGTGGGTGCGGCCATTTGTAAACTTAATGTGTCTGGCTTCCGGTGTCACCCGCTTCCAGCTATTTTTAGTTGTACAAAACACCTCGGGTGGATGGAGTCCGGGGAGTGAATTTCGAGGGGGGACGGCGTTTCATTTACAACTGGTTAGGTTTATTTGGAAATTAAAGTGATTTCTATATTTTATCCGTTCAAAAGACCACGAAACGATCCCAGTTCTGCATATAAACATAGCGCTGTGTTCATGGTTCGCTGCGCAATACAATCTTTTGCCATTTAATACCTGCAGACTGCAGCCAACAGAAATGCTTCTCTATCACTGCGCGTCCTGCTCCTCACAGCACAGATCGTGAAAGCAGACTGCAGTTTTTGTCATTCATTGTAATAAAGTGTAGAGACGATGTAAATAATAGATTCAGAGTGCAGTGTATAGAGCTTCATTCATTAAAAGGGTCATATGGCACGATTTCAAGTTTTCCTTTCTCTTTGGAGTGTTACAAGCTGTTCGTGAATAGATAAGATCCCTGAAGTTGCAAAGACTAAAGTCTCAAACCCAAAGAGATATTCTTTATAAAAGTTAAGACTCGTCCACGCCCTCCTAAAATGCCTCGTTTAAACACGCCACAAAACGATCCCAGTTCTGCATATAAACATAGCGCTGTGTTCATGGTTCGCTGCGCAATACAATCTTTTGCCATTTAATACCTGCAGACTGCAGCCAACAGAAATGCTTCTCTATCACTGCGCGTCCTGCTCCTCACAGCACAGATCGTGAAAGCAGACTGCAGTTTTTGTCATTCATTGTAATAAAGTGTAGAGACGATGTAAATAATAGATTCAGAGTGCAGTGTATAGAGCTTCATTCATTAAAAGGGTCATATGGCACGATTTCAAGTTTTCCTTTCTCTTTGGAGTGTTACAAGCTGTTCGTGAATAGATAAGATCCCTGAAGTTGCAAAGACTAAAGTCTCAAACCCAAAGAGATATTCTTTATAAAAGTTAAGACTCGTCCACGCCCTCCTAAAATGCCTCGTTTAAACACGCCCCCACATGTCTACGTCACGATGTGGGAAGATTTGCATAACACCGGCCAAATGTTCACTCAAAGAAAGAAGGCGTAACTTTTATTCTCGCAGTAGTATTGTCACTGCTGCCACCGCCATGTCGTGGAGACGCTGTGTGTTTCGTTGTAAAAGGGAAACTACTTTGTTTGGCCTTCCAAAAGCGGACACAACTAGAAATCAGTGGTTAAGTTGTATTTACAACACTGTTCCAGAACAGTTCAAACCAAATATTCAGATGTGCGCAGCGCATTTTATGGAGGACTGTTTCCTGATCCTAGACTACAATGCCGGCTGTTCAATATGTAAAAAGACAGTATAAGTCATCATAATCCGTAATTATGTCCCCACTGGATGCTACAAATGCCTCATTTATAATGGGTTTTATTGGTTTTGTCTCGTCGCGCCGGGACACGGCATCACAATATGGTAAGGGGTGTAACATTTCCGTCACATGCTTGAGGTATTCGGCCAATCACAACGCACTAGATAGCTGGCCAATCACAGCACCCCTTGCTTTTCAGACCGATGAGCTTTGTAAAAATC
>NW_015505368.1:309000-327729 GCF_001515645.1 Sinocyclocheilus grahami
AAGTCTCAAACCCAAAGAGATATTCTTTATAAAAGTTAAGACTCGTCCACGCCCTCCTAAAATGCCTCGTTTAAACACGCCCCCACATGTCTACGTCACGATGTGGGAAGATTTGCATAACACCGGCCAAATGTTCACTCAAAGAAAGAAGGCGTAACTTTTATTCTCGCAGTAGTATTGTCACTGCTGCCACCGCCATGTCGTGGAGACGCTGTGTGTTTCGTTGTAAAAGGGAAACTACTTTGTTTGGCCTTCCAAAAGCGGACACAACTAGAAATCAGTGGTTAAGTTGTATTTACAACACTGTTCCAGAACAGTTCAAACCAAATATTCAGATGTGCACAGCGCATTTTATGGAGGACTGTTTCCTGATCCTGGTAGAGTAGACTACAATGCCGGCTGTTCTGACTCTCAGCCTGTAAGTATGTTTTCGTATTTAAAGAATTTGCCACTGATGATTCAAATGCGAGTTTTGAGCAGTGTAGAGTAGCGCTTGTTGTTTGTCCTTTCTCTGATCACAAATTATATGTTTTTATGCTTAACGGTTTTATGTTTACGCAGCATGATGCAAAGCAACGTGTAAAAAGACAGTATAAGTCATTATAATCAGTAATTATGTCCCCACTGGATGCAACAAATGCCTCGTTTATAATGGGTTTTATTGTTTTTGTCTCGTTGCACCGGGACACGACATCACAGTATGGTAAGGGGCGTAACATTTCCATCGCACGCTTGAGGTATTCGACCAATCACAACGCACTGGATAGCTGGTCAATTAGAGCACACCTCGCTTTTCAGACCAATGAGCTTTGTAAAAATCAACGCGTTTCAGAAAGGCGGGGCATAGAGGAGAAACAATAATGCACAGTATATGGAAAATAATGTGTATTTTGAACCTTAATCCGCATTTCATTACACCAAATACATAAAATAATGTTATTTTTAGCAACATCATATGACCCCTTTAAAATGGAAGTTTGTGACATCGCGATGAGCTAAGGAAGGTAACAGCTTTTTGATGATTATAAAGAGTTTGCAAATGTGAAATAGAATTTATACAACAGTTTTATACATTTTTGATTTTATACAAAAGTTAATATTAAGTGACTTACATTTTAGGAACACTGTTGTCTATTTTGCTCTATTTCGTCAACAAAAATATAGTTCAAAAACAAAGTCACAGCTGAGCCTCTGCGCATCTAGTCTTTGAACCAGCGCTTATGAATGAATCATTTATGAATGAATCTTTGCTTTTGAACAAATCTAGTGAGTCAATGATTTAATGACCCATTCATAAAGAGAGTCACTTGCTGAGTTCCTAAATGAATCAGCCGTTTGAACGAATCGATTGAATGAATGATTCAGTGACAAAGATAGTGACTTGCTGCCACCTACTGGCGGTTTTAATTTCATTTTTAAAGTATAAATTGAGCCATTTAAATCATTGAAATTTCTATATTTAAAACTTTATATTTAAAACATTAATCTCATAACATTGTTATTATGAGATGCATTAATGCCACCTCTTGAGTCTTGTCAAAAATGTCTTAAATTCTGTAAATATTCCTTAACCCTCTACCGCATAATGTGGCCATATGGCAACATGCTCTTTGTGTTCATTTCCTTACCACTGTCTCTTTAAGAGAACATTCTTGTTTTTTTGTTGGAAAGAGAAGACCTTAGTTTAGCCAATGATGTGCTTTGGTTAAGTCACATGACATGCAGTTGTTTTCTGTGGCGAGATTTCTGACAGACTGCCGTCTCTTGTCGGTAGTTGCTGAAAGCAAACTAAAACGTCAGTAACAAACAAGGACCAGTCCATGTCACTTACACAAAAAAATCTAAAACATCACTGTTATGATGTTATGATGACATATTCACTTCTCAAAAAAGTTTTTATGAAATTAGTTTTTGGTAAATCATTCAAATGTATGTGTTGCCAAGCGGCAACACTGTGCAATAGTGGAATGACATTATTACAATAATTTAGCTAGCTAGCAAGGTCAGCTGCAATCTGTTAAGCTGTAACAATAACAACATTAATACTAGTGATATAATGTTCATTAGTCGTATGTTAATGGCATTTGTATTATGGATATAATCAAATTGAAATGGCAATTTTACTTTTGATTAAATATGAATACAGGTAATATTACATCAGTGAGCACGGCCATATTCTATGGCAAGGTAAAGAAGAAAAGGGCAGACTGGTTCTTCCTGCAGATGAAAAAACAGCTTTTTAAAGTTTCATTCATAAAAAAGGTGATCTTTCAAGGATTATGGGGGGATGCAGGGATGGGGGATCTCATGTTCATAGTCTTCCTCTCATAAGATTGCGTAATGCTGAATTTTCATGAACTGCAATGTTTTTGGTTTTATGTCAATGTTTTATGATATACAGTATTATATTTGTTTTAACTGTATAAATTTGCTATTTAAATAATATTCATTAAAATTGTAATGAAATAAAAAAATTATAAATCATTATTCAGCAAAAAAAGAATGGAATAAATAAAAGCACAAGTTGTTGGAAAGTATGTATAAGGTGTTAATTATACAGTAAGTAATGTGTTAAAGCTTATAATAACACCAATTGAATCAACACAAACAACATTTCTGAGGAAAAATATTAACTATAAGTAAACTTACACTTATTCTAAGTTAGATCCACTATAGTATGCTGTTGCCGTATGGCAACATATCATAAAGTACCTTAAAATATTTATTAAAAAATGTTTTTTACACCACTTCAAGTTTAGCCATTCTTAGAAAAGAAAGAGTGTCAAATATTGTTTTCTATAGGTCTATCATATTTGTGCTCTTCTGTGCCATGCAAAGATGAATTGTTGATGCCGATTTAATTTGACTGGAAACTTATTCTTCCTGATTGTATCTTATTCTAATTGAATTCACTGTTTAATTAAATTTTTTGATAAAGGTTCCTATTTTATTATTTTTATTTTTAAGTAGGAGCACTAGTGCTCCTGAAAAGAAATGTAAGCATAGAGTCCTTACGAATGTAATATTAAAAACTAACTGCAAACGTTTTTGCAAATTAACGTGCAAATTCACACACAACATATCTTTAATTTGGCCAGAATTGCAGGTGCTTGTCTTAATATACAAGAAGGTTTAGAGAAAATATTAAATAAGTTGTTAATAAATGTTACTATAGATTATAAAGTGTTTTATAATTAAATACATCCGAAAGGTCATCTAAAATTACCATTATTACCCCCCTGCCCCCTTTCCAAGCTAGAATCCCCCCAGTGAATTCTAGCCATTTCCACTACTGACTATAACTACACCATGCTTATACATTAACGCCCATTTACAAGTATAGCGTGTATCCTGATTAAATGTATATTATTATTATTTAAATTATAATTTCATCTCATACCCAAATGCTCCACTTTACAAGTAGCCTACAGTGCCGTACCAGGTAAGCTACCGAGCAAGTTTACTACATTAGAAAAGTCATACATATGCAGCTGGTTATGTGATGCAAACTTCAAAATATTTTAGTTTACATCACATACACTACAGTGAAAGTGTTTTGTGATCATAACATTTTATTTGTGCAAGGAACTTCACAAAAATGTGTTTTAAATAATTGATAATCTGCCCATGTAATAATAATTAATGTGGACATTAATAAAAAATGTTGGTTTTACTGCCTTTAGTGTTCATTTTAACTGGAAACTGCAGTGACATTTTGAGTTTAAATAAAAAAAAAAAATTAGCTACTGTTTATATCGCTGTATCGACTACGTTTATATAGACTACGTTTTAGCAGTGACTGATTATCTGTAGAGGGCACTTACAATTGTGCATTGGACTTTTTTCTCTTTTTGCTGTCTTTCATGTCACAGCCTATGCCAGTCTCTTGACGTGTGTAAGCAACTTGGTGCTCCAGAGTGATTAGTCACATGGATTGTATGGCTTATTTGATTAGCTCAAAATGGTCCAAAAGTGAGTTTCTATGAGCAAAAATAAAAGGAACAAAACACACTGTGACTGAGATGAATGGGAAAGCTAATGGCTAGCTTACTCCAGGTGTTACAGACCTCACAAAAAATACCACAATTCTCTCCAGGGCTGATTTTTAATTGGCTCATTTCCTGACTATGAAGTAGTTGTTTTAATTGACTAGGATTTTATTGGCTAAAAGATGAGAGCAAATGGACAAAGAGGGAAAAGGAAACTCAAGGGAAGGGAAGGGCAGAGAGTCTGATTCACTCTGACATCTCTGGGACATGTGCCTCATGGTTTTCCTGTCTAATATTACCAGGTCTGAAACATAACCTTGGATTGATGATATTAATGCCCTCTCTTCTGAATACAAATTCGCATTTCAAATTTCTGATGACCTTGGACATATTTATGCTTCCTTTATTATAGAATCAGCATATTTTGAAAAGTAATATTATTTTGAAGTTACATCCTGTCAACAATGTTTTTCCTGTGACAGTTCAAACAGTAATAAGATCTCATGGAAATGCTCAGCAGACAACCTGTCAATGCAAACACAAATGACCACATAAAACAATGATGACCTAAGAAAAAATATGTATCTATACAGTAGGGGGTCAACAATGGAAGTCTGACATCTGACAATGATGTCACTTTCAATAAGCAGACTCAGTATAAACCAATACAAACCCTCAAGTGTGATTAAATGATAAAATATGCTCTACATAATTCTTAACCCACCTGTACCACAGATGTGAGCTGACAGCTTTAGAGACATGCTTACAATGCCATCCCACATCCTGGGGTTTCATTGGGAATTTTCTAGGAATACCATCAGGCAAGTTTCTGCAGCGTGCGCGCGCGTGCACACACACACACACACACACACACACACACAGAGACAGAGAGAGCAAGAGAGAGAGAGATGTATTATATGTGATTTTGGCCTGATCTGTGTATGGCTTACTAAATGTGCACTACTAAATGTCAGTTTCATAAGGTTTCACAGGTTTTTAATGCACTATTAAATGGTTACTCCACCCCAAATTGAAAATGTTGTCATTAATCACTTACCCCCATATTGTTCCAAACCCGTAAAAGCTTTGTTCGCCTTCGAAACATAATTTAAGATATTTTGGATGAAAACCGGGAGGCTTGTGACTGTCCAATTGACTGATAAGTAAATTACATTGTCAAGGTCCAGAAAAGTATGAAAGGCATCGTCAAAATAGTCCATCTGCCATCAGTGGTCCAATCGGAATTTTATGAAGCAACGAGAACACTTTTTGTACGCAAAGAAAACAAAATATCAAAATATCATTCAACTTTTTCTTTTCCTCCGTGACACTTCCTGCAAGCGCATTCATGAGTTCACGAGCAGATCACGATGCATGCGTACAGACGAAACACGCCTCAGACGAGCGTGCCTCAGAACACGCAAGATGCATGCACCGTGACCTGCTAACGTAGAGGCCAGTGTACAGACAGAGAACCCAGAAGGTGCTGTGTTTACACACAGAGGAGACGCACGCTGTTCATAGCACAGTCTGCGTAACCGATATTAATCAATATTTTGTTTTCTTTGCACACAAAAAAGTGTTCTCGTCGCTTCATAGAATTCAGATTGAACCACTGATGGCAGATGGACTATTTTGAAGATGTCTTTCCTACTTTTCTGGGCCTTTTCTGGACAGTGTTATTTACTTGGCAGTCAATGGGACAGTCAGAAGCCTCTCGGTTTTCATCCAAAATATCTTAAATTGTGTTCAGAAGACGAACAAAGCTTTAACTGGTTTGGAACGGCATGTGGGTAAGTTAATGACAAAATTTTCATTTTGGGGTGGAGTAACCCTTTAAGAATGATACATTATTTATTCCACTTGTGAACGTTTCCAATAAAGGGGTGATAAGATAAAGTAGGAAGTATTCAGCTGGTCATGTGATCTCATAATGGCGGCCAACATAAGGTGACCTGCTTCATTTAAAATAAAATAGCTTTTACTGGGATTATTTGATGCTGCTGTCAAAATTATCTTAAATGCAAGTTTCCTAGTTGGAATTTGGACATGATCAGTCTCTCAAGTCATATTTATGACTGGAAAACTGAATTTAATATCCGAGTTTTCCCCACATGTATGCTTTATCTTGTATATTTTCATTTATATTTACATATATAAATACCCATTTGATGCATATTGTTTGTATTTTACTCAGCATTTATTTAACCATAATTGCAGAATAGTCAGCAAGCTAAACATCTAGCGTGGTGAATGTTTATTTGTGTGTCTACAAATGGGAGGATTTCATCAAAAATCTGTTGGATATTGACTAAATATCTTCAATTTTTGTTTTAAGATTTCCCCAAGAAATAAGCAAGAATTAACTTTTCGTCCTCCAGTATTCCTATGCTTTCCAACATATTCAACATACTTGTACGACTTCAAAGGGAAGTAGGAATTTTTCAATTGCAAATGGGCATCATTAGTCATATCTGAGTGTATATGATTTTGAATATGTACTTTTAAATGTACTACATTACTTTCATAATTTACAGTGTGTTTATTTGCAGATTTTTAATGAGGAAAAAGTACAGGATGCCACTTTAAATAGTAAAAATAAATAATTTACAGTTTTATATTTGTAATATGTTTCATGAAGACAGCTAGGGCCAACCTATCCCGCGGCATCAGAGAGGCTTAGAGACAGTACTCCAGGAGGATAGCCCATCATTTCAGCGACAGCAGAGACACTCGGAGCCTGTGGCAGGGGATACAGACCATTACGGACTACAAGCCCCCACCACGCACCTGTGACAGCACCATCTCCCTGCTGAACGAGCTGAACGTCTTCTTCGCTCGCTTTGAGGCACAAAACAGCACCACTGCACAGAAGACTCCACCTCCTCCCGGCGACCAGGTGATGACGCTGTCCCCGGACACACTTTAATCAGTCTGAAATAAGCTCTTTTGCACTACAAATCATTTTTTGCACTACAATCATCACTATATCTGCACTGTTGTTTACATATCTTCCATATGCCTTGTGCTTTATATATATATTTTTACATTTTACCTTATTTGTATATTTGTATAGTTGTATTTTGTATTTTGTATAGTTGTATTTTGTATTCTGTATTTAATCTGTATTTATGTTATCTGTATGCACCCAAGGGTCTGAGAGTAACGCAATTTCAATTCTCTGTGTGTATGTGCTGTACATGTGGAAGAATTGACAATAAAGCAGACTTGACTTGACTTGATATACAGGTACATTTGCATAAAAGCAAGCAGAAGTTTGAGGAAAGAAAACACAGAAATAACCAGAAACTCCAACTTTGTTGCTAAATTACTTAAAAGGTGTGGTGTAGATTACTTTAGTACAATAATATTGGTGATATATGTAGACTTAAAAAGTAAATGAGCTGCTCCATTTACACAGATAAGGGCCCATTTTCTCTCTAAGTGCCAATTTATGATGCTCTGGGTTTGCTTGCCCATTAGCTTTCAAATGAAGATACTAGTCATTTAAACTCTGCTCTTTAACTGACAGCTCAGAACACTATTCACATCACAACAAAGCCACATGGATCTTTTGAAGGCACATGATTGGTGAGATACCAACAGTTATAGTTAATGTATAGCAGTCTCTGCCAAGCATGGGCCTTCCCAGACAGTTATGAATATTTCAATCAGCATAAGGCTTTAATAATGTCATAGCCAAAATCATCAGAGAAGATCCAGGGGCAACAGGGGCTGTCATTCAAGAATAAAAGTGAGGATGTTAGGTCTTCTGTTTGGGGAAAGCACCTGTCAATCATGAGTGAAGCAGCAGGAAAGCATCTGGCCTACCCAATCAGGAGAGGTCCCAGCACAGCAGGTCCGGGACCAGGAAGAGGAAAGCCATCTGGAGAGAGGCTGGACTCTGAAAGGGCCACACGTCCTACGGTTGACACACGACAGGTAAGCTAAGACTTGACGTGATTTAATAAAATGCGTCTAGGCTAGAACTGTCACTCAGACAAAGAGTCACACAACTCTCTAATGAGTGTAAATCCCAGCGCTCTAATACACATGTACCATATTTTTGGCATTAACATCAGGACAGATTGGGTAACAGAGCATTATTGTTAACTAGTTGCAGTCATCCTTCAACAGAACACGCATTTCATCACTGTCTCAACATGTAGCTGAACTGAAAACACACCAGAATGAACTTGTGGAAATCTAACATAAAAACAAAGTGTATTTGTAATCCGGTTAAATTTATTATAAAACAAAACAGCAGCTGTGCATGCCAGAAATTCACCATAAAAATTATGATGACAATGTTTCAGGTATTATGGGATGGTATATTGGTGCCTGTATTATTTTACAGCTTATAACAATATATTTTGTGATATAATGTTAATATACCAATCTACTTAATCTAACTTTTTACCTTGAAATGCACTGGAAAACAGAGAATTGTCCTTTTACAATTTTGTTTCACCATAAATTATACTGTCATTACTTTTTTACAAAAAGCATACATTTTATAACACAATGTTAAAATATTAGCTAAATTTGATATTAAGTAATATATACAATATAAATGAAATATAAATAATTAAAAAAGAAACAAGGAACATGAAAATCTGTTTGTTTGTTTATTTATAGAATAAATCTAGAATTTAGTGATACAATAAATTATAAAATATAATCACATGAATGAGGGCTAAACAATATATTGTTTTGAAAATTACAGTTAAAAGGTTTTTACTGTAGAATTTTTGCATTTCTTTTTCTACAAAAACAATAATCAAATATAATATAATTAATATAATATAATAATAATAAACAGATTTTCACTGATGATCATATTCCTTTTTTTTAAATGTCCAAATGATCTGCATATTTAAGCATTGGATTAACCCCTTAAAGCTGGAAAGTGCGTTAAGAAAGTTAATGCGTGATTGATTGATTTAGTATAGACATTAAGGGATACTTTCAACAATAAATTCGTTAGGGAGCAACATTATGATTTTTCTTAGAATATGGTCATGAGTGCAAATACTAGCAGATTAGTGCCAAAACTGTTAACTAGTGTGGAAAACAATGAATAGTACGATCAAAGATGTGTTCCAGGAAATCAGAGAGAATGAGAATTTGTGCGCTACATTTACCAAATCATCAACATGATTAATAGTGGATTACACATCATAAAAATAGAGACTCAATTACTGGCGTAAATTAGAACCCAGCATTACCACCATGCTAATAAGCACTGAACATAATTGCATTTACTGCAGTATAGCCAGGCGAGATAGCAAGTCCCCCTCTATCTCATTAATCTCTCAATAACGTCCACTGCGTATTTTGGCCATTATCACTATGATTATATATAGTGTCTGCCATGAAAAGAAAGAACAGAGCACTCTCGCCGCATCGGCCCTATCTCTGAGCTCGAGGAAGGGTTTTCTCTGGCCCTTGTAGAGAGCATAAAACAGATAATTATCAACTCTAAAAAATGTCTCTTTTGTGCAGCGGGCTGAAAGGAGAAACTCTCCAAGCTTTGAGAAGATAAAGCCCAAAACAAAAGCAGGCCTGAATGCTCGCAGGATTAGCTTTAATAGCAGTAATTACCAATAGGGAAAGCAGTCGAGGCTCTCTGCCTCTCTGGCCATCGCACAAGGCTGGAGGTGAGTGATGTCTAGGGGGTCGGATGCGTGAATTGAAGCCTCTCCTGTCGGCTGTCCGACCAGCTGCCTGACTCCCTCCACATTCATTTGTAAAACACTTGAGTGAACCATCCGCCAAGGCCCTATTTGCCACTAAAAGCTGCTATCTCCTCTCAGCCCCAATAATGGGTCGTGCATAGAAAAGGAGGGTCCTCCAACCTAGTTGCTTCTTGAATTACAATCTAGGGTTGATGGTGATGATGAGAGAGGCCTTTAAATTACAGCAACACGGGCTGGGCCCTCCGCTCGCCTCCGCCACTATAGTACACTCAAGCCACACGGGGTGGCCAAATGAAATACAATTATCCCCATTGGCATGATAAAGAGAGGTAGTGGGGGTGTTGTTATTTAGAGACAAGGGAGAGCTTTAGCCTTCAGAGACTACAGAGTACTTAGAAAGAAACTTAAATGGTGGATTAATAAAAGAGCCCACCACCCTTGAATAGGTGCATTAATGTCTGACCCACGATCGGTGCCTAAAGCTGCACGGGACGTCTCTCGTGTGGCAGCTGCACCTTTATGGAACTGGAAGAGTGGTGATTGGTTGCTTGCATTGAAATGAATCGGTCGGCCATTAGCTACAATCGCTCTGAGGAATGGCACAATGCAACACGACCGCATACAACCAGTAAACAGTGTGCTGGCAAATAAGTGCATCTAAGTCTGAGACCCGTGCTTCAATTTAACTGGGTCTGCAGATTACAACTGCATTCAGCTATTCCTGTCCTGATTATTTCAACTGTCTGCACAAGGCACTTTTACTGAATTGGATAGAAATAAGGCCTGAAACTGTTGATAAAAACAGTTCATAAAGCTGTAAAAAGAATGAAAAAAGAACATGCTTAACCTGTATATATATATATATATATGTATATAAAAATAAATTGATCGCCAGCCATGGGAGGTCAAGCTAAATATTGTGTGTTGTTTCGAGCTTCTTTTTTTTTTTTTTTATATGAGGTCTGAATTTTTGCAACCCTGTTGCCAATTTTCTGTAACCCTGTTATCTTTTTTTTTTTGTCATATCTAAATATTTTTTAGCCATTATTCATGTGATTATTATATTTTACAATGTATTACATTATTAAATTCTATATTTACTCTATAAATAAACAAACAAACAAACAAATATATTTTCATTGTATCTTTTTGAATATATATATATATATACATATATATATTACTTAATATCAAATTTAGCTAATCCAACAGCAGGGTCTAACTAGTTTATGTCCCATAAATTAAATTCATTTTATAATAAATAATAAATAATAATAATAGTAATAATAATAGGGAACATTCTTTTTTAAACATGCTAAATTAATATTATATTGGATTAGAGAACATATGTACAACTGAAATGATCATATTTGTGCATCTAATGCTTAAAAAAAGTATTGAGACAGTAAAAGTGTATCAAATTCAAGTGTCCCACTTAAATATTATACACTTTTGCGGTCTCATTACTTTTTTAAAGGTGCCATAGAATGCATTGATACAATATTTTAAATTGTTCTCTGATATCTACATAGAAGGTATGAGGCTTAGATAAGGGCAAAAAATATCCAGAAACAGTTTTACATGTCCATTTACAACCCTAGGATTTGTCCTTAGAATGAAATACCTTATACCTTTTTACCTTATTTGGAAGGGTCATGAATAATAATGTTGAGCTCTGCTCTGATCGGCTGTTTCGCAGTGCACCGCAAGGTTGAGCTCTGCTCTGATTGGCTGTTTCACAGTGCGGCTCATTTCAGTAGCTCACACAGCAGGAAGGAAACACAGGGAAAATATATATTTCAATACTGTCTCTCGCAGTTATATCGTTGGATAATTATACTGTATATAAAATGCGGACATCAGGGAGCATTGAAACTGCTTTCGAATGCATGATCCCGTTTCACTTTCACTTTCGAGATTTGCGATTGCACATGCTCTGTGTAAACTACAGCGGCATTACTTACCACACATTTTACAAGATCAGATGCTTGTCAGTGGTGCTCAGGATCTGTAAATCATTCGCCATCATCCTCAGTCATCTCTCCTTACTCTGTTTATGTGGTAAGTGAAATCTTATGTACTGTAATGTAGCAGGCTAGCAAGCAGCTAACATGTCCATTTAGTGGCTTGCGTTATTTTATTAGAACGCATTTTTTGCTTTCCGTGACTTTCTGAATACAGACACCAACCCATCCCTGCACAATCCATCCCCTGCACAGCCTGGAACATAACATTTATTTCCATGATCTGGTTATTATCCAAGCTTAGAGGTGATTGAGTCTGGCTGTGTCCTCACGGCAATGGAATAGTGAAATCAGAGCCTCCAGCATCTTCACAGCCTGCCTGTGTGTTCGTGTGAGTCGAATCAAGTGCCTAACACATGTTTGATGGAGCAGTGATGTCATAATGCATTTCTCCCCTCTTTTTCTCTTTCCTTAAAGACACTTGTGGTTATGATCCACTATTCACTTCAAGCGTTCTTCAGCAGATGAAAGACGAACTCTGTCAGCTTGTTTGCATAAGCCACACACGAGTCACCACAATAAATATGAGACCAAAGCAAAGGCACATTTCTGGCACTTAATGACACACATACACTTGGGTATCCATCTGTAAAAAACATTGTACATGGTAACAATCTGGCATACTTGAATAGTCACATCCTGGAGAGTATGGTCACAGATAGTGATGCATCTTTAATCCAGTAAATTTTAACTTGAAGTATTACTAAAAATATAAAAGTTATATTTGTGTACTATACATATACTGTCAATCATAGAGCAGAAAGTTTTTCAGCAAAGTTTTGATCATGTTGGTCATTTAGAGGCCTTAGAAATTCACATACTGCAGGCTTTATAGGGTTAAAGTGCACTAGCTAACACAAACAGTGAAAGCTACCTTAACAAGCCGCGAGAGATACTATTGAACTGCCTTTGATCGGGTCCCTAACAGAATATCCACTGTATACCGCTAATGATTTTTTACAGTAGCTCTATCTGCTCCCAAGCTCATTAGAGGTAAATACGTTTAATCACTGTTTACCAAGTCGATAGCTAATATACTAATCGCTTTGGCACAGGGCAGCCTTTAATTTCTGTGGACAACATCTTAAACGACACCAAGCAAGGTTTTAGCCAGCTGCTGCAGAAAAGGGTAGAGTTCATACGTGTTAAATGCGCCTCCTCACCTTCAAGAACCTTCATTTGTCTAAATGGGAGCCCATCACAAACAGCTGCTAGCATCGAGGAATGCGTGTAAATGTCTCTCTCAGTGGCGCTTCAGAGGTAATTGGTGTGGTGCCTTTCATGAAGATAAGACCAAATACATCCATCACACAGCAAAACCTTTTTATTTTAGATCATTTCCAATGACACCCTCTTTTCTAGCCGCCAAACATCCATCTACTTTTTTTTCCCCAACACAAATGTGACCTTTCATGTTTATATTTTTTTTTTGAGATGTTATTACCAAAACACTAATTTTACACCTCAGCCATTATCCTGAGTGGCCGTGGGCTCGCATTACAGGGGCGTTTTATGATGTCATATTTCTGTTTGCGACTGTGTGATAACAGAAGGACTGACAGGGCCAGTAATGGGTGCCCAGTGAAATGTCATGCTCTATCAGCGCCCCAGAGCAAGCACAGGAGGGCCGTTGTGAGACAGGGGCCAGACGCAGGGCCTCCGCTGTTGTTATTGGTGCTGCCGCTGCTCTGTCAGTGTGGGAGAAAGAGAGAGAGAGAGTGAGGGAGCGCAGCAGATGTGACCTCCTCACACACAGAGCTCCTTTTGTGTCCCAGTTATTCAGTGTTCCTCTGGGTTTGCCCCTGCCCTCAACCATTAACAGCAACTGCCTGTAATTGTGAGAAAAAAAGTGAACAGCAACAGGGCTCAGTGTGTTTGGAAGAAATTTGCTGAGATGCATTCGGAATACTTTTTATTTTACAACTGCTTTCAAATTTGACATAATTCAGGCAGAGTGCATTCTGATGGGACTTTCTGGAATTTTAAAAGTGTATCTTTAGGAGAGCGGTAGATCATGGCACATGCTCTGATGGACTGAGCAGAGTTGTGCATCTGAGCGAAGCAAGTTCAATTCCAACATGCAACATTTCCTGATTCTATTTCTCTCTGCTCCACATTGTGTCCTGTGGTAAAATAAAATATAAAATAATAAGATAAGATAGGATGTTTTTTTACAGTTTACTTTTTTATTTTAACAGTAAACTGTACTGCTGAGAAGAGAGTGTATGCATAGCTCCATTGACATAGCGTATTCCATCACCATTTTTTCCACATCCTTTCCTGTCTTGCTGCTATTGTTAAAATTGTAAGCAAGTAAAAAATAAATAAATAAAGCCTCTTCAAGACAAACATACAGGATGGATGGATGGATGGATAAAAATCACATCAAATAAAATAACCTAAATCACATTTTAATAATCTAATATTTTAAAACCTGACATTTTTAGTAAATAAATAAATATATTGCAAAAAATATTGCAGAACATTAGTACTGTATATCACATAATATATGACGTGTTTTTTACTCCTTGTGTATGAGCTCCTTATTCTCACTACTGTACATCGGGGAAAAAAACATGGTGGTTTAAAATACTGCTATGAATGAATGAATGAATAAATATTATAAAAACAATTTTAAAAAGGCTTTAACAGGTTCAATAAACTTCCAATTTAGAAAATTATATATATAAAAATGTCTGTGATCAGCCTCATATTCAATAAGCGCTGTAACTGCACATTAGGTTACATTAGAAGCAGTGGATATCAGGGCATCGGCAAATATTGGCCTCTTATCTTGCTGCCTGTAAGAAGCAGAGCAGGATCATTTTCTACAGAAGAGCTGCCACATATCCTGCAACGGGCCAATAACTGCTTTATTCAATTATCTCCCTTGCTTAGCAAATACAATTTCCCTGCATAAATCATCCAAATGATCCCTATGACTGTCAGGGCCTTGCAGTGGATTTTTTTCAATCCTATCAGCTGAGGCCCAGCCAGGTTACGCTTTATCCTACTTCTGTGCTCAATATCTATTGAGATGATGCAATTGTCTGTTTTGAGTTTCAAATCCTCTGCTATCATTCTCACTTCCTGATAAAAGTGACATTAAGCATCCAGCCACCAAGTCGGTAATCCATTACGAAGAAAGAGCATGCCAATTTAACTAATCCACCAAGCAATGACCCTGTAACCTTGACCTTGTAAACAGCACAATGGGGGGAGATTATGTATGAATATCTGGTCCAGAGACACTGAGTTGGACTCCTTACAGGGCCATAAGCCCTGGCTGTTTTTGTCCAGTTTAAGCCACGCTTGAGAGAAATGTCTTCAGGTCAGTAGTTTGAGACCCCGATAAATGCCAAGATTTTTGTCCTAAACCTTATGTTTCCATGCTCATCATTAATTCTGGTTTTGGAACATCTGTAACACATTGATGCGAACAGACCAAATTCAGCCTGATGCCAAACAGCTGTTCCTCAGCCAATAAAACAGTCCCGGTTTAACACAGCAGAGCTCCAGGGCTGCTTTGAGACACAGGCTAAATGCTGGAGGGACAAAAGCTCTACCAGTGTTCACCCAATACAATAGAGGACGAAGACCTCCATACACTCCTGAGTCAAAGAGTGAATAAGCAAGGAATTCCTTTAGGGCTTAAAGTGTTGTGGACCCTCAGCTTTCTCCCTTTGCACACAACACTCAAGACAGTGCTACTGATTTTATTTATTTTTTTAAGAAACCCCTGAACAGAGATATGAGACTGTAAAAGACAGAAAGGCAGAAAGATATTAAAGTAAATATAATTATATATGTAATAAACAGTAGTTTAGTCAGTATAGTTTAGTCTTTTGGAATATTTGAAAAGCATATTGATTTTATAAAATTAATAAATGATTTAATAATAATAAAATATTGATAATTGAATAAAAAAGAAAACATGTAAAGTATGATTTTATTATTTAATTTTATTAATTTTAACAGTAAACTTTATTGTTAATAAAATAAAATACAATTAAGTCATTACATATCAGGTAGGTTCAGTTCAGCTCATTTAATTCACCTTCTTTTCCACATTGTATCATCTCTTGCAAATGTTACAAGTGTTAAAAGTGGGATGGATGGATGGATGGACAAAATAAATGGATAGATAAATGAATAAATAAATACATACCATTTACATTTATTTTAAATCAATATTTTATGCTGATTTTATAGGTTTTTAATGAGAACGAAAATGTAATTTGTAATGCTAAATTACAAAAAAAGTGAATAATAAATAAAATTAACTATAAAACAAATTTAAAATTACAAAACGAAATAGCATCAAACATATTATATGCATAACAACTTGAGTGAACATATTAAATGTTTTCTCGAATTTGAGGCATAATTCTAAAATGTTCAGTTTATTTTCAGGTTTAAATGAGGAAAAGAAGCTTCATACTTTTCGACCCAACTATAAATCATTTATTTATATGCATAATTAAATCCCTGTTATGAGAAATGAGAATATTGAGTGACAGGTTCACAAAAATCAAGAACAAATGCATTTGTCAAGCAATTAGATTCTTATTGCCAGTTTTATGAACTAGAATATATTAGCTCCATTTTTCTATATGCTTCATCATTCATCATCAAAAAATCCAGAATGACACAAACATGTCCCGGGAATGACTTGGAAAGCCGGGCGCTGTCATCCCTCAGGCTCATATCAAAATCAATCATCACTCACGATGATTCACAGCGCGATGAAAAAACGTCAATTTTACAGGAGCCATCAAATGACTGGGTTGGACTGACAGGAAGAATGAATATGAACCTGAGCAGCTTCCTGGCAGATCCGCACCTGTGCGAGTGAGTACAGGATCAGGAGCTCATTAAAATCTGAGTGCGATCCCTGTCTGGATCCCTGCGGAGCTGCAGTCATCAGACACCCTATCTGATAAATACAGCATCAGCCAGAGAAATTGAACTTGAAACAAATGGCCTTTCTCACTGTCTTTAAAAAGCCGGCCTGATAATAACCCTCCTTTCTTTGAACTCAAATGAAATCTGTTCCCTCACACACACAGAGCTTTGAAGGTGATTTTTTCCACCTAGTCTTTTATATGAAACAACTGTTGTTGCATATATGGAGTTTAATTTGCCACTTGTGCTGGAGCAGTGAGTGGGAGTGGGTTTAAACGCTGTAATTTATGACTTTGCTCTGGCTGCACACAGACAGGCTTATCACAAAAGGTTGCAGTGGTGTATAGGTAAACTTGACAGGGAAATCCAGCCTGTTCATATGTTTCTGTTTGAGCATTACTCTATACATCCACAGAGAGACAGATCCCTGAACGGAGAGAACCTGACCCATAATATGTCCTCAGAGTCCGCTGGGTCCTTATTTACATTTATGAAAGATGAAGAGGCTTATATTAAATATCAGAGCAACAAAAGAGCCAGATATATGCAGTGGTTTTATCATTAATACCACGGCGGAGGGGGGGGGGGGGGGGGGGGGGGTTGCAAGAAATGGAATTGGGAAACGCTGTAGCCTATTGTAGTAATGTTGTCTCTGGTATTCTGGTCTGTGAGCGTATGTGCGTTCAGGGGGCGTGGCTTTGGACGGCGATTGCAGGGAGGGTGGGACGTTCGCTTTCGGTGCTATCAGGCTAAAGTTAGCATTTTCCAAGATCTCCTACTGCACCTTTAAAGTTAGGCAAGTGAGTTTGATCAAGTTTGGAATGTGGACCTTGAGGGCCAGAATTGAGAACCTGCTTGAAGAAACTGCTTTATAGCTTTAATCTCTAATAAGATTACCTCTCATGTCATTTTGGCTAGGGATGAATAACAGAGAGGTACTGGAACAAGTGGAGCGTGGCTACCGGATGCCGAGTCCCCAGGACTGCCCGAGCTCTCTTCACGAGCTGATGGTTCAGTGCTGGAAGAAGGACGCAGAAGAGCGGCCCACTTTCGAGTACCTGCAGGCCTTCCTTGAGGATTACTTCACCGCAACCGAACCTCAAAGATTGAGGTCAGCAAAATAGTTTAATGTCTTTGAAAGAAGGCTCTTATGCTCACCAAGGCCGCATTTACTTGATCAAAAACACAGTAAAAACCATAATATTGTGAAATATTATGACAATTTAAAATAATTGGTTTCTACTTTAAAATATTTTAAAATATAATATATTCCTCTTATGACAAACCTGAATTTTCAGCAGCCATTATTCCAGTCTTCAGTGTCACATGACTTTCCAGAAATAATTAAATTGGCTTGAAAGAGCCAACTTACTGAAATCCTATTTAAACTTCTTCTTCTTCTTCTGATTCTGATTCTTCTGAGACCAATTTTTTAAATGTATCTCCTCCTAGACTTTTAAAGCTACAACCACCAAACTCAGGTCAGACCTTTAGACTGGTCTGACTCGGGTTGCTATACCTTTTCTAACTGATCCAGCTTACGGTTTTCGTAAACCAGACTATCAAAACCACCTAAAATCCCATAGACTTTCATTGAGGGGGGGTGAAAACTTCTATACATTTACATTTAGTAATTTAGCAGACGCTTTAATCCAAAGCGACTTACAAATGAGGACAATAAAAGCAGTCAAAACTAACAAAAGAGCAACAATATATAAGTGCAAATGACAAGTCTCTGTTAGCCTAATGCAGTACCTGTAGCAAGGTGTATATACAGTATATATGCATATACAATGTATACAATGAGACGTATGGTGTATTTAAGATATATATTGTTATAGCAAAGCTTAACAAGTCCCTACTGAAAAAAAACCCAGCTAAAACCAGCCTAAGCTGACTGACTACTTTGGCTGGTCCCCCAAGTTGTTTTTAAAGTGGTTGTGGCCACTTTTTTAGCAGGTCAGGCTGATCTTAGCTGTTTTTTAGCTGTTTTTTTTTTTTACTGAATCAACTGGTTTTACCGTTTTAGCTGGATTACCATAGAAACATGGTAACAAGATGCTAGTAACTTTCTAATCATGCTAGCAACATGCTAGTCACTTGCTAATCATG
>NW_015505368.1:330485-333440 GCF_001515645.1 Sinocyclocheilus grahami
AGTCCCACGGGGAGGGGGGGGGGGGTATGATTTTATACAATACCGTTTAAAGATTGAGGTCAGCAAAATAGTTTAATGTCTTTGAAAGAAGGCTCTTATGCTCACCAAGGCCGCATTTACTTGATCAAAAACACAGTAAAAACCATAATATTGTGAAATATTATGACAATTTAAAATAATTGGTTTCTACTTTAAAATATTTTAAAATATAATATATTCCTCTTATGACAAACCTGAATTTTCAGCAGCCATTATTCCAGTCTTCAGTGTCACATGACTTTCCAGAAATAATTAAGTTGGCTTGAAAGAGCCAACTTACTGAAATCCTATTTAAACTTCTTCTTCTTCTTCTGATTCTGATTCTTCTGAGACCAATTTTTTAAATGTATCTCCTCCTAGACTTTTAAAGCTACAACCACCAAACTCAGGTCAGACCTTTAGACTGGTCTGACTCGGGTTGCTATACCTTTTCTAACTGATCCAGCTTACGGTTTTCGTAAACCAGACTATCAAAACCACCTAAAATCCCATAGACTTTCATTGAGGGGGGGTGAAAACTTCTATACATTTACATTTAGTAATTTAGCAGACGCTTTAATCCAAAGCGACTTACAAATGAGGACAATAAAAGCAGTCAAAACTAACAAAAGAGCAACAATATATAAGTGCAAATGACAAGTCTCTGTTAGCCTAATGCAGTACCTGTAGCAAGGTGTATATACAGTATATATGCATATACAATGTATACAATGAGACGTATGGTGTATTTAAGATATATATTGTTATAGCAAAGCTTAACAAGTCCCTACTGAAAAAAAACCCAGCTAAAACCAGCCTAAGCTGACTGACTACTTTGGCTGGTCCCCCAAGTTGTTTTTAAAGTGGTTGTGGCCACTTTTTTAGCAGGTCAGGCTGATCTTAGCTGTTTTTTTTTTTACTTAGCTAAAACCAGCCTAAGCTGACTGACTACTTTGGCTGGTCCCCCAAGTTGTTTTTAAAGTGGTTGTGGCCACTTTTTTAGCAGGTCAGGCTGATCTTAGCTGTTTTTTAGCTGTTTTTTTTTTTTACTGAATCAACTGGTTTTACCGTTTTAGCTGGATTACCATAGAAACATGGTAACAAGATGCTAGTAACTTTCTAATCATGCTAGCAACATGCTAGTCACTTGCTAATCATGCTGGAATCATGCTAGTGACATGCTAGTCATGCTGGAATCATGCTAGTGACATGCTAGTCACTTGCTAGTCATGCTAGCAACATGCTAGTCACTTGCTAATCATGTTAACGACATGCTAGTTACTTGATAATCATGCTAACGACATGCTAGTCACTTGCTAGTCATGGTAGCAACATGTTAGTCACTTGCTAATCATGCTAGCAACATGTTAATCATGCTAACAACATGCTAGTCACTTGCTAATTTTACATTTTAAGCTACTTACTTATTGGACCAAAAGACAGTACACAGAATCTCTTGGATTACAATTTGCAACTAGACAGGTGTACTGTTACTTCCTCTGCAGTCAAAAATGTGGGTGTTATATTAGATAGCAACTTGTCTTTTGAAAATCATATTTCCCATGTAACAAAAACAGCATTCTTCCATCTTAGAAACAATGCCAAGCTACGAAACGTTACCTGTTTCTGATGCAGAAAAGCTAGTTCATGCATTCATGACCTCTAGACTGGACTTGTAATGCACTGCTGGGTGGTTCAATTAAATTAAATTCAAGTTTATTTGTACAGCGCTTTTCACGATACAAATCGTTGCAAAGCAACTTTACAGCAAATTAAGTTTCTACAATATTTAGTGATAGCTTATCAGTGGTGACTGTCAGTTAATGTACATATGGCAGAAATGTACGGAAAATTTGTCCCGTGGTTGTTCTGCATCTTCAATAAACAAGCTACAGGTAGTCCAAAAGAATTGCTAATAATGCTAACAACATGCTAGCGACAAGCTAGTCACTTGTTAATAATGCTAGCAACATGCTAACAACATGCTAGTAATTTGTTAATCATGCTAACAACATGCTAGAAACTTGTTGACGACATGCTAGTCACTTGCTAATCATGCTAACAACATGCTAACAATATGCTAGCAACATGCTAGTAACTTGCTAATCATGCTAGCAACATGCTAGAAACTTGTTGACGAAATGCTAGTCACTTGCTAATCATGCTAACAACATGCTAACAACATGCTAGTAATTTGTTAATCATGCTAACAACATGTTAATCACTTGCTAGTCATGCTAGCAACATGCTAGTCACTTGATAATCATGCTAGCAACATGCTAGTCACTTGCTAATCATGTTAACGACATGCTAGTAACTTACTAATCACGTGTTAAGCATGCTAACAACATGCTAGTTACTTGTTAATAATGCCAGCAACCCGCTAGTGACATGCTAGTAACTTTGCAAATCATGATAGCGACATACTAGTCATTTGCTAATCATGCTAGCATGCTTGTTTACTATTTCTTATCTATCTATTTATCTGTCTATTTTTCTATCTATTTTTCTGATAGATTGTATTGCCTTCAAATTTTTTAAACTACTTCAAATTGAAAACCCTCAAACTTTAAGCTTTTAAAACTACTTCAAACTTTCTGGCTAGGCTTTTTCAAGCCAAATTAAAGTTTGTCTATAAACTTTACTATCTAGTTCTGGTATTGTGATTTGTTCTTCAAGAAACATTTCTTATTATTATTATCAATGTTGAAAACAGTTTTATTTAAAATATTTTTCTCAGGATTCTTTGATGAATAAAAGTTTAAAAGAACAGCATTTATTTTCTATAATACAAATCTTAATAACTTAAAGTAATCATAATAAATACAATCTCTATAAACATATTATAAATATATTTTCACTTTCACATTTGATCAATTGAATGTGTCCTTGCTGAATATAAGTAGTATAATGACAAAATATAATATAATATAATAT
>NW_015505368.1:333564-366129 GCF_001515645.1 Sinocyclocheilus grahami
ATATATATATATATATATATATATATATATATATATATATATATATATATATATATATATATATATATATATATACTATAATATAAACAAATATTTTTTTTTAAATATAGTTTATTTATTTATTTATCATACTAATTCCAAACTTTGTGAAACAAAAATAATTTTTGGCAGGAATACTAATAACTAATTTACATATTTACACTTCAGATGGGGCATCTAAATATTGTGTAAAGAATTTGTATATACAATATAACTAAGTAACTAACTATAAATAAATAAATAAAGTATGTGGTTTGGATTGTGCATTTTACTACGTTTGTAAACAATGACCTAAGGTTTAACTAATAATTTCTTGATATCACCACAGTCTCTCTCTCTCTCTCTTTCCTCTTTATTTTTTTGTAACAGTGGCATAAGTTGAAGCTGCTTTTAGATGGACCAAACTGTGACAAAAATGCAGGTTGAGACATCTTCATAAAACCAAATCTTCTCTGACCCCAAAAGGTAAAAGTTCTAAGATATAAGCAGCATGATGGAATTTTCAGCAGTGCTATGAAGCCACGAGGGTGGGAATCTGGCCTTTTGTCTGGTGTTAAAATAGGTTTGATGAGCTACGGGCTGCAGGCTGCAGTTGTCAAAGGCCTGGTGATCTCTAGTGAGAAATGATTCCCTTCATTTCAGAGCCGAATATACTCCTGCCTCAGAGAGCCAAACGGAGCCAAATGAAGTGAGACCAACTTACAAGAAAGTGCATAAAAAGGCTTGTGCGACTGCCAGAGATAGTCCGGTTTTACTTGGGCAGAGTGAAAGAGACAATTTCCATTCACTCCTTAACTTCAATGAAAGGAGGATGCAGCTCGTCTTAACACACACACTCTCTCTCCTCTCTCCGAGGCATTTCATCTGATTATGAGTACTTTGCAATCTGCGACAACATGATTGATGCTCCACTTTCATGAGGGGAATTTTAACAGCACCTCTTCAGCGCTCAGTGCACACCCAATTATGCGTCTGAGCCAGTAACCTTGAATTTATGTTGCCATGGCAACAAATATAAAATAAAAAAAACGGAGAGAAAAAAATGGTCATGCATTATGGATTATCATTGAAATTCTACACCCCTACCCAGCATAATGAGAGTTCGGGACTTAATCAAATCAGCCATTCCGGGTGACACAAGCTGAAGAACTGGCTTCCATTGTTGGGGTGCCTAGAGAAAGGCAGCAGGCCTGACGAGCCAGCAGCTGCGGGGCTGCAGCCTGATAGATGGCTCCCATATACATCAGTGAACATACAGACAGATGGTCCTCAATGCTTGGAATTTCCAACCCAGGAAGCAGCTGCTCATACTAACCTCTGCTGTTCATCTCACCTTGTTGTCATGGAACATTGAGCAAGGAAGGAGAATGTGGACAGCTCCACTTGGAGCCCTGCCTGAGACGCTGTTTGTGCCTCATTCTTTTTTGCTTCTCCCTTTCCCTCTGGTCTTTTCTGTTTTTTTTCCAGCTCCTCGTCTGAAGGGTGGGGCGGTGGGGAGTCTCCCCCCTCGTGCCAGGTCTCAAAAGAGGGATAAGGCGACCAGAATAAATCGGATTTTGTGTTTTACCACCAGACTCTTTCTCTGTCCCTGCCGTTCCTTCAAATGACGGCCTCTGACAGATGACATAACTGTGAAGCACATAACTGGCTCCTGATTAATATCGCTGAGGTGGGGACATTTACAATCACAGCAACATTTAACAACAAAGTGATCGGAAGTTATTTATTTTCAGCAACAGCAACAGCGATTGTTCCTGATACAATGTGGTTGAGTCCAGCTATGCAATAAAGTAAGTAACTTTAGGCAAATGAGCAGCAAACCAATATGTGTGTGTGTGTGTGTGTGTGTGTGTATTAAATTGCCATCATCTCTAAATCGAAGAGAGGATGTACGTGTGTTGAGAAGTGAGCTTTTGTTAGTACGAGTGAAATATGTTTGTTGAGGGGCCACGCCGTATGTGCGTGAGAAAGAGAGATAGTGAATGCGCGAGAGAGAGCGAAAGAGAAAGAAAGAAAGGAGAAAGAGATGGGGGAAATAATAATAATAATAATAATGATAATGATGATGATGAAATGTAAAAAAAGAAAAGCCATAGTAAAGTCATAATATAAATTTAGATCTATAACTTATTTACTATGTTGAGTTCCCTGCAGTAACCTTCCTTTGATGGCTTTGGAAGGAGAGTCACAAGTGCAGTTTGGTTCTAATTAGCATTTAATTAATGATGCATGCATATGCAAAGCAGCATTAAACAACGCTGATTACCTCCTACCTATTCACAGGCCAACAGTCAAACATGTCTGACATGCATCCGCCGCATGTAAACGCCTTACTGAAAGGTTAAGTCTTGAAGTTCATTAACACAAGAGTGACTTGTGCTCCTGGCCAGCGGCTGGTCCCTTGGGTATGTGAACAACAGCATTCTTATATCTATCTATTTTTTATTTTTATTTTTTTGTTTACAGACATTTGACAGAGATAGAAACTTTAATGGCCTTTGGTTGTTGTTCATAGAACATGACCTTGGCATAAGTACTGGGAATCTGGGACTAAATACTAGAACTACTTTTACAGCCAATTTTATGCTATTCAATATGCTCTGATGGCAATGAATACTGCTCATTTTGATCCTATGTGATATTTATGCGCAAGCAATGACCTGTAATACAGACACACTTGTCTTTTATTGTTCAGAGGTGCAAGTAAATTTACCAGCGTCACTGAGGCATTCATTAATGATCGCATGTGATGTAAGTCTACATTACCGGACATATTTATTACTACTTTTGTAAATGATTGTCTTTATTGCTCTTGTGATCATGGAAATACTCCCCCTCTTTGACTTGCAAAACCCATTAGTCTGCCTATTTATTATTTATGTCAGAGTTAAGGAATCTGACAAAATCATAATGGATACCCTCTGCCTTGTTTATTATGTTTACAGACATTTGACAGAGATAGAAACTTTAATGGCCTTTGGTTGTTGTTCATAGAACAACACCTTGGCATAAGTACTGGGAATCTGGGACTAAATACTAGAACTACTTTTACAGCCAATTTTATGCTATTCAATATGCTCTGATGGCAATGAATACTGCTCATTTTGATCCTATGTGATATTTATGCGCAAGCAATGACCTGTAATACAGACACACTTGTCTTTTATTGTTCAGAGGTGCAAGTAAATTTACCAGCGTCACTGAGGCATTCATTAATGATCGCATGTGATGTAAGTCTACATTACCGGACATATTTATTACTACTTTTGTAAATGATTGTCTTTATTGCTCTTGTGATCATGGAAATACTCCCCCTCTTTGACTTGCAAAACCCATTAGTCTGCCTATTTATTATTTATGTCAGAGTTAAGGAATCTGACAAAATCATAATGGATACCCTCTGCCTTGTTTATTATATTGGACACCGCATGAGAATGGTTTGATAAATCCATGCCCGGCCTATGTTTTCATCTTGTGGGCATTTTTGCCGTGCGGCATGACTGAACTCAGCCCGGTCGGGCCATAACGCAGTCAGGGTAATGAACCTGATGACAGCATAACTCCCGTCCTGAAATTTCATGCATGAAGGGACCGTCGAGCCATACCTCAGCCTCTCGTGTCATTTGTTATCGTTAATCCTTACATTTATGGCTGAAAATATCTTATTAGGAGGCGTGCCCGAGGTATTTCACTTCGATTCTAGGCTCTGTGACATATTGATTAGACAGCGAGGATTGCGTGAACAAGCCTAAGACCTTGACTTTGGACACCTGCAAGGTATGAATACGAGTGTCTGGTTCATATTCAACATCCAGGGTAATTTCCCTTTGAGGGGAATCAAGGGCAAGTCTGGCCTTTCAAACCCCAAGTAGGTACGGACATGGGAGACGTAGAGTGAGCTGTGTCAGATGGATTACGTTTCCGTGTGGACATCCATCCTCATTTTGGCTCATAGAAAGCCATTTTGGAAAAAGAGCAAGTTGAATCTCTCACAGGAAGACCAGGAACATGCATTAAGACAGCAATCTATTTTAAATTCACTATATGGCTCCAATTATTATCATTTTGTTGTAACTTTGCCTTTCCTGCTCAGAAAATTCCATCATACAAATCAACATGCACGACAATTGAGGACATACATATTGACAACCTCAACCAGACTCACCAAATCAAAGGTTAACTCATTTTAACAAGACAGGACATGACATCCTCTCCTAATGCAATTTAAACATGCCCATTAACTTCCACAGACTTGCATTTAAATTATATAGGCAGTATTTACACACATATACAGAAAGTTGCCATTGGTGAAGTCAGCCTCACAAAGAGCTCATTCACGCACTTGTGGTTAAACTATATGGTGATGTCAGAGGAAAATTAAAACGTCCCATGGCATTACCAGAATATTACAGTCATATTTCAAATCCAGAGGTGATTCATGGAGAGAGAGAACAACATTCATACCACTCAGCAAAGTCATGTTTATGATGTAACTGGATGGCACAGGAAATCCCCTATCAAGTGAAGTTTATAGTGTTTACTGCTATGAAGGTTTGTTAAACTTGAAAACATTTAAAACTTTATTCTGTTTTAGTGATGCTTGCGTAGAGATATAAACTTCTGTGTGTAACTTAAACAGTACCATTTGTGCTATGGATATGAATGATTCCCAAAATTGTGCAATTTATTGTAGAGACTGAAGTGTTCTATTCATTTAATAGCAACTGGACTTAGCATAGAGATGTGAGACCCACTGCTTGCACAGAAGTCATTTTCAAACCAACCAGGTTTTTGTTGCTCAACATAGTGAATTCATTTGAGCAACTTGAAAATGAGGAAAACTTGCCTTTGGTAGTTTTCGCCCTCATGCAAGACTCCTGGTGTAACGGGGCTGACAAGACGTGAGACATGCGGATCCATGTGCAGGCTTTATTAAGCAGAGAGGTCAGAAACACAGGCAGGGTCGAACAAGGGCAAACAGGAATATGGCGGGTAAGACATAAGAATAATCCTAGAGCTAGCGAAGGTCAACGAACGGCGAACAGAGTCAAAAGGGGCAAGACTAAAGGGGTAAATCCAGGAAAACAGGCGAAGATCAGAAACCGATAAAACAGGCAAGACTAGGCTAGGCTAGGCGGCTAACGAGGGCTCTGTAGTGTAGCTATCAACTGATAAGTGCTAAACAATACTCGGCAGAGGGAAGGGATCAGAGTGAGTGTTAAATAGTGAATGAGTGATATGAACCAGCTGTGTGCAATCAGTGCTGTGTGCAATCAGTGCAATGAATGATGGGATATGTAGTCCGGGATGATATGCAACAGTACAGTAGACCACCACGGCAGAGCAGAGGACCCCCACGGCGGAGCAGAGGACCATCAGAGCCAGACAGACCACCACGGCGCAGCAGAAGGAACAGGGAACCCTCCCCGGTGAACCACACTGATCAGGAGACCATGGCGGAGACTGTAACAACGAGAAAGCAGAGACAGACAACACAGACAGAACATTGGGGTTGATAGACAAGGCTGGTTGTTCAGAGGCAGCCTCCTTGGCTGGGTCGGGACAGGACAAAAGTTCACAAACGACCTCCTTGGCCGACACAAAGCACGCAAAGAATTCACCAACGGCCTCCATAGCCGTGACAGGACGAGCAGGGAGTTCGCAAACGGCCTGTGTAGCTGTGACAGGACGAGCAGGGAGTTCGCAAACGGCCTCTAAGGCCGTGACAGGACGAGCAGGGAGTTCGCAAACGGCCTCTATAGCTGTGACAGGATGAACAGGGAGTTCGCAAACAGCCTCTAAGGCCGTGACAGGATAGACAGAGTTCATAGGCGGCCTCCTTGGCTAGAACAAGACAAGCAGAGAGTTCATCGACGGCCTCCTTGGCCGGAACAGAACAGGCAGAGAGTTCATAGATGGCCTCCTTGGCCGGAACAGAACAGGCAGAGAGTTCATAGGCGGCCTCCTAGGCCAGAACAGGACAGGCTGACAGTGCGTTGCTGGGCGTCACCACCACGCAAGGAGCTGAAGCGACCACCGCCATTTCGGGAGGTTCTGCAGCATGCGCCGCCACCTCTGAAGAGACTGCAGTGGGTACCATGGTCTCTGGGAGCACTGCAGCAGACACCGCTACCTCGGGAGGTTCTGCAGCGTAAGCCACCACCTCTGGATATGTTGTAGCCGGTGCCGCTGCCTCTAG
Source organism: Sinocyclocheilus grahami (assembly GCF_001515645.1). Taxonomy (NCBI): domain Eukaryota; kingdom Metazoa; phylum Chordata; class Actinopteri; order Cypriniformes; family Cyprinidae; genus Sinocyclocheilus; species Sinocyclocheilus grahami. Next base: position 339,803 of record NW_015505368.1, read on the forward strand.
CAAATCAGCGGTGGAGTACGCGGCCCAGATACACCATAAAGCGATCCCCATTGTGGGAAGCACTACAGACAGTGGAAATAGTTCAGAAGCTGGAGGGCTTGAGAGCCCTGGTTTAGGGATGCCAGCTGCACGTGCCGACACCAGCGGTGGGTCCACCATGCTGGAAGCCAGTCTGGGATACCGAAGAACTGACCGTGATACTCTGGGTGTAACAGACAGGACGTGACATGACTCTGGATGATCGGCTGGGATGCGACGTGATTCTGGATTATCAGCTGTGATGTGACGTGACTCTGGATGAACAGCTGAGACGGGAGGAGGCTCTGGATGAACAGCTGAGCTGTGACGAGGCTCTGGCAGATCAGCTGAGACTTGACTAGACTCGTGAAGATCAGCTGTGACTTGACCTGCCTCACGAAGAACAGCTGTGACTTGACTTGCCTCATGAAGATCAGCTGTGACTTGACTGGCCTCATGAATATCAGCTGAGACTTGACTTGACTCATGTTTGACTTGACTCGTGAAGATCAATTGTGACTTGACTTGACCTATGACAATCAACTGTGACTGTGACGGGGCGCTGTTGTTTCCACCATTTTGTGATCAGGCTCATCTGTCGCCACCATTTTGTGAACGTAATCTAGTGCGGGGGCCATTACAGGAGTGAGTGTGGGGTTGCGTTCCTCCGCGATACCCACAGTGAATAGAGAGCCAACAGTCAACAAAGCAAAGTCCAAAAAACAACTCAGTGATGAACGCAGACCCTCATGAATGAGTTTAAATTTTAGCGGTTGATTAATGCCAGTACAGAAGAAATCTATCAAATGTCTATCCATGTGCAGGCTTTATTAAGCAGAGAGGTCAGAAACACAGGCAGGGTCGAACAAGGGCAAACAGGAATATGGCGGGTAAGACTCAAGAATAATCCTAGGGCTAGCGAAGGTCAACGAACGGCGAACAGAGTCAAAAGGGGCCAGACTAAAGGGGTAAAAAAACAGGCAAGACTAGGCTAGGCTAGGCGGCTAACGAGGGCACTGTAGTGTAGCTATCAACTGATAAGGGCTAAACAATACTCGGCAGAGGGAAGGGATCAGAGTGAGTGTTAAATAGTGAGTGAGTGATATGAAACAGCTGTGTGCAATCAGTGCTGTGTGCAATCAGTGCAATGAATGATGGGATATATAGTCCGGGGTGATATGCAACAGTGTGTAGTGCGAGAGTCAATGAAAATGGAAAGGGTGACCTCTGATGGCTAGCAGATGGAAGTTCATGGACCGGATTCGTGACACCTGGTTGTGCAGACTCCTTTTAAAATGACTGGATTTTGCATGTGAAATTTTGCAGAGCAATGGTAAATGTGACTTCAATTTAAGGTAAAAATGTCAATAAATAAATGCATACATACAGCACATACATACATGATTTACACTGAAGGAGCCATACGCTGCAACAAAATCCTAATCCTTAGTATGTTTGTCCTTTTTCCCCCCCAAATTAAAATATGTAATAAAACTTTAACAAGACAAATTTACTTGCAAATGCTTCTTAATTAATCTTTTTTCTATTTTCAGTAAAAATATCTAAGGGGAAAACAAAAACTTAGAACATTGCAATATTAGGACTTATTTTCAGATGTATTTCAAGTATAAAAAAAACTACCAATGTACAGCATAAATTCAAAATGACAAAATTCATATAAAAGATACTCTTGAAAACATGTCTTAAAAATAGATTTACACTGAAGGAGCCATACTCTGCAACAAAATCCTAATCTTTAGGATTTTTGTCCTTTCCCCCCCCAAATTTACATATTTCATAAAACTTTAACAAGACAAATTTACTTGCAAACACTTCTTAAGTATAATGAAATACGGACGTACTACATCTACCATGTTTGCATTGTCATGTGACTTGCATGCAGCAATCACAGTCATTCCACTCCAGAATCTCACTGAAAATAGTTGGTCATCTGGACACTTTTCATCTATAAATATTGAGAATTTAGACATATTACTGTCATATACTGACAGTCATATACTGTTTTGCCAACAAAAGAGTAAAGTAGTAGTCATATTCAGATACAGAGTGATACTTCCTGAATGCAGAACATCCACATAACTCTTATTATTTCCCAACATTCTATCATTTGCACTTTTTCAGATACAGGAACAGCTGATTACATGACATAATTAAATTATTACACAATTATAACAGTATTACAAGGGTGTTGATGTTTTAGCCAGTAAAATTAAAATAATTAAGATTAAGAATCATGTATTAATCAATTGCCACCAAATATATATATATATATATATATATTTTTTTTTTCTCCCCTTATTTTATTAATTTAATTTGTAAAATATTTATTTTGGGCATTTTTGCCTTTATTAGGATAAGACAGTATTTCAGACAGGAAGCGAGGTGGGATAGAAAGAGGGAGGATGGAATCGGGGAAAGGTCCACAAGCTGTGGCTCGAACTCAGGACGTCCGAAGCACAATGGCACTATATATCGGCGGGCTGCCCACAAGGCTATTGGCACCGATGCCACCAAATATTTCTCATTGAAAGAAATGGGGTTATCAGCCACAATTCTATAAAGAAACTAAGGGGCGTTTTTGATCTCTGCAGTGCCTTATAGGAGTGAGAACAGGTTGGATATCAGCAAACTAAGATCCTATGTTGTTTGTATGCAACAGATGAACTCAACTATTCAGAATTGATCACTGAATGGTTGAGTATGATTAACTAATTCATATAATGGTTTACCGAATACTAAGGGGCGTTTTTGATCTCTGCAGTGCCTTATAGGAGTGAGAACAGGTTGGATATCAGCAAACTAAGATCCTATGTTGTTTGTATGCAACAGATGAACTCTATTCAGAATTGATCACTGAATGGTTGAGTATGATTAACTAATTCATATAATGGTTTACCGAACAAACATGGGCTCATTTGTCACAAAGAGTGGAAAAACAACAAACAAAAACAATCCCAAGAAACGGCCCTTAACTTTCAGGTCACTTTGGCTGACCCTCAGTTGTACTAGCAGTATTGTAGTGTGAAGTGTGACCTTTCTCTGTGTTTTGGCTCCAGTGTGCTGAATTTCAATAAACACAGCAAAGTGACCCGGCAGGACAAACCTGCAGACAGTGTAATAAGGCTCTGTTAGGATTAATGAGCTACCCACGGCATTATTTGTTATGTTATATATCTTATTGATTGGGTTGTCTTTGATCTTTGCATGGTTTTTCTCACTGAGCTCGGGTATGGTTTGTTTTCTTGGTAGACACCGAAGGTTGAGTGGGCAAAACATGCAGAGCATGATCTCCTTGAGGGCACCAGGGCAAGACATTTGTTTAGTACATTAATAAAGTGACAAAAGAAGCCATCATAAATGCTCCTGCAGTGTTCCAATTAAAATGAGTGAGGGTGTCTTTGAAGTGTAAATGAGGAATAAGTTGTGTTTTCCATTATATTGTAATGAAAAGTCAATAATAACGATTTACTTAGCAGGGGGAAGTTCATAATGTGATAAAAAAAAGCATGCAGCTTTGGATCAGCAGGCAAAAATAACAAGCAAATGTTTGATGCAATAAGGAAGGTTCTGGTTTTACATAACCATGTATCCAGTTGTTGAAAATGACAAACAAATGTGATATTTTCAGTATTTGTACATTAAGCCTGGTTCTAGCACACAAATATTTTTGCACATTTGCATAGTCATTGACACATACAATATTATACATCATGACAGAATTTACAACACAAACCCTGTGAAAGGCCAGTCCAGAAAGGTTTGAACCAGTTAATTTGTAAAAATCTCTGAAGGTCAATATTTAAGAGTCCCCAAACATACAAAACTGTGTTTGTAAATGTTATATTCAAATATCTAAGAATATTAACAAGACCAACCTGGTCAAGTTAAAGTGTCAGGACAGATAAATCTTGCTGCACTCCAAAAAAAAAAATGATTGAGCATCATTCAACATGCTTACCAGCATGGTCAGTGCAATTGCAAATGACATGACATAAACAAGAACTGTCAAACAATTATAATCTGTAAACGGCACAGATGGGTTAGTAATAGCTGATTGGTTGTCTGAATCCATTTCGGCTCGCTAAGAGCCTGGTCTCAAAAGCTCACAGAAAATTAGCTAAATTTAAAGGGATAGTTTACCTTAAACATACTCACCTTCATGTTGTTCCAAACCATTTTTCTTCTGTGGAACACAAAAGGGGAAAAGAAAAAGCAAAAAAAAATCCCCCACACAATTATTACAAAGCTGAACTGAATCTTTAAGCTTCAAAACGAACATAAAAGCATCATAATTGTATTATGATAGTAGTCCAAATGACTTCAACGGCATTAAATATAATTGTTCTGAAGCCATAAGGTAAGTTTGCCTAAGAAACAGATACACAATTTCATTTTAAGTTTAAAAAAGCTTGACATCCACCCCAGCTCTAACAGATGTAAGATAGAAGAAGGTATGATTCACTAATGAACGATTCCTTTTAGTCAAATATTTTCAACAAATCTACAGCTCCAGTTTACAAAACCACCTTTAATGGTTTGCTTTGTTATCCACAGAAGCAAAAAAAAAAAAAAAAGTCATACAGGTTTGGAACAACATAAGGGGGAGTAAATGATGACAGAATTTTCATTTTTGGGTGAACTTGTACCTTTAAACTCCTGACTCAGTTGACTAGATAATGAGATGTTTGTTTGATGCTGAAATGCTGTGCAGTCTGAATTCCAACAGAGATTGCCCATATTGGACTGGATTGAAAATGTGCAACACTTTAAACCGTCACAGTAGCTAGTCATGATAAGGAAAATTCTTCTTTTGAGAGATTTTCCAAAAGATCGACATCATAAAGTAAAGAGCTTTCAACCCAAATTCACTGAAGTAAAGTGAGTCTGGGAGAAAATAAGACTGAGAAGCCTGGTAAAGAAAGAGAGAGAGGAAAAGAAAGAGCTGAAGCAGGAAAACAATGCAAATGAGCATATGAATATTAATGAGGAAACAAAGGCCTTTTGAATGCCTGTATTCCTGTAGTGTATTTATGATGAATGAGGGCCTCAGTGCAGTGTGTCAAGGTCTCCTGACCGACAAATAGCAGGCTAATGACAAATCTCTAAAACATATGCTAATAAAGCTCTTACAATGCATTGCAATCTCTGACCTTTGGGATATAACCCTAAAGGGCAACATGAGAGATGCTAAATTCCAAAAACTAACTGCAATTTATTTCAATGAATGAATTTGATGTGGGTTATCACTGGGCACTGGGCAATCAAATATCAAGATGTTACAAACATCCTATTTTGCCCACGACAAAATTTAATGTAAATCTGATGATTTGTTGCTCAATGAATTGTTTATTTGAATAATATCTGAATATCTCTTAAAACCCACACATAACTGCCCAAAGTTCCTTAGGGTAACATGCTGCTTTTCTGTGTAATGTAGCCAAGCTGACTGCTTCATGATAGCCAAGAAAGCAAAGCAGCAATTGCATAAATACTAGATAGAAATCTTAAACTTAAAAAAATAATAATTCAGAAACGGAAAGTTTGAGCTGAAGTAATATTTAAAAAAAAAATATATATATAATGGACCTTTTAATATACAGTACATAATGGTTTGTTGAACATTTATGTTCTCAGTGCATACCTCTTCTGAACAAGCATAACTGGCTTTTTAATTTAATCTCATTATATGCAGTAGAAACTGGAATTTTTTTTATCTGTATGTAGCACTATACTATAAGGCGCCAGTTCCTTTTTTAAATGTCATACATACGTTTATATTGTAGATTTGCTGCATTCAGGTTTTTTTTTTTTTAACTACATGTCTTGCTAAAGTAAATTTTACATAACATTGTATGACTCAGCCAATATACTATATTTCTGTTTATTCAAATTGTATGTATTAGCATGTTAGTCAAATGGACATCATCATATGTGAAAGGACATTTCTTGGCCAGAGTAAGCTATAATATGCACTAGATTTAATGTCTAGTCAAACCTTTGTTTTTATTTACAGTGACTGTCTTGTCTAGCATTGACATATTATAAAAGTACCTGTGTGCAAAAATAATTCCCAGTAGTGTGAAAAGCATAACACAGAATTCACGGTAATGCATACCAATGAGTGCCAGTCCATTTTGACCTGTCTTATACTAATGCATTATTTTCTATTATTCATGATGACACATACTCTTAAACCCAAACTCACAAATTCATTAGTCCATGTGTGTATTTTTACATTTTTTAAAAGTTGTGTTTAAAACTGTGGTGTTATACTTGCTCCTATCCAAGGTCAATGTGCAGAGAGAACTATGAGTAATCCATCCATAGGTTTATTTACCCAGAAAGTGTAAACACTGTGTCTCTGTGGCACTATCAAAACATTGCTCTGTTGTTTTGACATCCCACACAGCAACAGTGGCTCAACCAATGGCGTGAGTTTGGGGTGGGACAATCTGACCAATGGCAGACTCTGCCATTAAACTCTGCCCCAACCAATTACATTAGACAAACATGGTCAACTCTAACCAGCACTTAGAGTGCACCTGCTCCAGGTGATTTGACACCTCTGGGTATCACACTTCTTTGAATAGTCTCCCATGAGGCCGAGTCCAGAGTAAGGTGCCATGTAAGGCAGAAATGAAGAGGATGCAGAAGGAAGAGAAAGAAATCCACCTCTAATTGTTCGTGACACACGACACACAACACTTACTGTGAGCTTGAGAGTCAAAAGCCGGGACAGGAGGGAGGGATCTGGCCACAAGGAGTCTTTTATCTTTAGTTAATGACTGAACAAATATGCTGTGCCTTCGCACACCCCCCTCTTTTGTGGGTGTGGTTACCCCTCTGGGTCACCGTGTAGCTCTCTAATAAGCATCCTTGCACAAAAGCCCAATATTTGCTTGACTAGCGGGGCCTCTGGACCCTTAAGGAAATAAGCACGAGGGGCAGGGAAGGAAGGGGGTGTGAGGGTGAGGAGGGGGGATTTCACTCTGTCAGCTACCAACAGGAACAGATGGAGCTTGATAAATCCTGAAAGGAAGGCATTACCTGCCCAAGTCACCAAGCAGCCACAATTATCACAGGGCTTTGGGTTCATTGTCAATCAGAATGGCAGTTAAAGAGAGGCAGCAGCTGGGGCAGATGGTGGGGATCCAGCGCGGCTGGGGGAGCAGCCATGGTCCGGTCCTTAGACAATCTCTCGCTCTCTTTCTTTGTCTCTGGTACTAAGTCTCAGAGATCCTCGGTACACTACTGTTGATTACAAAAGAGATTTCGGGATACTCATCCATGGAGACGGTGAGGCTTAGAGAAGCTGAATGAACCCGATTGGCCCGTGCTGTGTCATGTTAATTAAATGATGTTTGATATTCATGAGAACCCTATGCATATTGATCACTCTGTTCTCATTTATACATTACCCAAGGCTGTAACCACCGTATTCAAATTCAGATTAGTGTTTGACCGATATGGGTTCTTTTGGTGCTTGATTATTAAATTATTACATGTGGTCCCCCTAATCCTAAATGTGTGATTTCAACCATGCATTTGTCCACCTTGACCGCAAAGAACTAAAAAAATGAATAGTCTTGAGTTCTAGTGTAGCTAAATAAATACCAACATGTTTACTTGCTTGCCAAAGAGATTTGTAGGTACTTGCACTAGTTTTCATTTATGTTGTTTTTAGAAACTCCAAGTTGTTTTCATTTGTTCTCCCTCTGTAGATGAACTTACACAACAAGTCGACTATTCTTAGCCAAGTAAGATCACGAACACAGTGCTATTAAAATGTATACCAAACCCTCATCCTGTTCCCTGAAACTCTACACCATTTTTCGACTTGATTGTTCATATGTAAAGTAGCATTCTGTAGATGTGACTCTGGCTCGCTCAAGGACAGTTGCTGAGTTTTTCTCCCAGTTTCCAGGCAGACTCCTTCTCCTTCGGTCTCTGCCAAGGCACACCAGCACATTTCACGTTCAGCGTTTCACTACTGCCATTCATCACGGGGCAGGGGGTACGAGTGGGTTTGGATCCCCTCCTTCTTCTCATGGCTGGGAGCACAGTGTTGCACGGACCCCTTCACTCCCTGCGGTCTCCACGCTCCTATCCACGACTTTCCACAATGGACCCTGACTTCATTATGGAGGCCTGGCTTTCTCTCGGTCTCCCGGCAGAGGCATCATTCCTCCTACTTTGTTACGCCACTCTCGGACTTTGTGTCTGGGACCAGCTAATAGTGAGGTCAGGTCCATCCATCTGCCAGGGCTGGGAGCTGTGATGTAGAGAGAGAAGCAGCGGTCCTCATTCAGCAACAATGCCCATTAACAATGCTAACAGAGTCCCGGCAAGGCCGGAGGAGGGGACGGGACAGGGGGGTAAGGAGGGAGGATGGTTGTCACTAGGCAGAGAACAAGATTGCAGTGATTCGATAGGTTTGCAGGACTGGGCGTTGAGTGAGTCCTCAAGAGTCTTGGATGGTTATTGATTTTCTTCACTTGTGTTTGCTGCCAGCTTGTGAAGTTATGTGCATGTGCAGAGCTACTTGTGGGGCAATGGAAAGTAGACCTATTGGGGTTGGGATGGTAGCTGCAATCTGAGAATGTACATATTGTTCCCCCTAAGTTATAATAATTAAATAAATGCAGGTGTTTCGTCTTACCCGCTGCAAATTATTGCAGAATTGTCAGAGTGAAGTGAGGTAAACAGATGTCTTCCTAAACTTTTATTTGAAACTCCATCAGGTTTTCTGCACCTGGCAAAACACTATTTCGGAAAGTTTAACAGGCACCTGTATTATTCATCACCTGTTCTTACCTGGTCTACATTTTCATAGCCCGAGGCACAAAAACTCATTTATACACCTAGGTCACATAATCCATGAAGCTTAAACTGGTACGCATGGTGCCCAACCCTTGGATTTAAGCCAGAAGTGCTTTTCCCTCTCTCCTTTTGAAGAGTCACTGTTTTGCATTTGAAGAAAACCAGTGTCAAAGTTCATTTGGTTCTTTGCCAGGCCATGCCACATGCTAGGAGAAGAAAATGACTTAGTCTAATAATCACCTAGCACCACTGAGTCACCAAAATATACACACATGCATGCAGACACGCACGCAGTCTGACAAACAAAGACAGTGGCTTGTGTTGTGTTGTGTCTCCTTCCCACTCACTCACTCACTCACTCACTCACACACGCGCGCACACAGGATACCCATGGCGAGTGCTGATAATGTAGCAGACATCTGAATGGTGGAGTCTGCTCCCCATTACCCACACAGCACTGCAATAATTTGCATGTGAAAGACACAGTCGCCAAGTGTTTAATGTGTCATCTAAAGTGGATGGATTTTGACTTCAATTTTAAAAGAGCTTCTATGAGATATATTTAAAATATGACTTTTATTTTGAAATGTCTTGTTTTTGAAGTGTCTGGTATGTTTCCTAAAACTTATAATCATATACTCTTTCTGATATTAAAGCACCAATTAGATTTTTAACCATTTACCCAAAGTTTATTTGATTTAAAAAAGCAACTATCATCGCAGGTTTCATCATTATCAGCATAGTTTAACGAGTGTTTTCCGAAATTACAATTCCAACGAACATTCGCAAACAGCATCGCAAAGCTATGTAGTTGGAATGACAGCTCCCGACCTGTGGTTAGAAGCATAGTTTCTTGTTTGTATGTGGACTTTATAAATCCTTATCTTCAGCAAAATAAGGAAGCTGACATTCAGCACAATTTACATCCTTCATTTCTAATACAGTATATGACAATTTAATTTACGTCTTTTAGTTTGTCAAGATATTTAAAGCACTGTTTTTGATGAAGAACGAAGCTCAAGTATGAAAGAACCGATGATTGAATCTGGAAATAAAGCAAAATAAAAAAAAGATAATAAACAGAAGAATAAAAAAGAAAATAATAAATAAAATAAAATTTAATCGAAGCAAAAAAAAGGGAGAATTAGCCTCAGATTCCATGTCCATAATTTACAGAAAAAAAAGTAGTAGTATATTAATACGCAATTCCAAATCCAGCCTTTGCATTAGCAGAGATAACTTTGTGGATACTCAATTCAGTGGATAAATATGACTAAAATTATGAAAATATATAAATTGTGTTTTAAATTACACATCATATATCATACTATATTACCAAAACATCAGTTGTTCTTATTATTTTATTTTACTTTATTTATTCAGGTTAGTCTTTGATTAGCAAGCTAACATCTTATTTATTTCCAATAAGAAATCATGTTGACTTCTATATTTTAAAGTAATCTGTTTGGACATCTATTTATCAGACTTTTTCCCCCACTTTACTCAAATCAATGTATTTCTATCTTGTTCAAATGTAAAGCACACCCACCGAAGTCATTTCTTATGTCTGTTTGAGGACATTTAAATATGTGCCATATGTGCAGGTAAATTAGTAAATGGTGAATGCTAAGAATGATTGTGGTTTTGTCCTATCAGAGCCATCCTGTCAGAATAGCAATTGACAGCCTAAGTGGGTCAGCTGAGAGGCCAGCCCCTGTTAATTTATATTCCAAGACACATCATGCATATTCATGAGCTCCTGCTGTTTTGTCTATCACCGAGCATCATACTTACTGCATAATTGTATTTGGAAACCGAAGAGCTGTCTGAGTGATCACACCAATTCAAACACCACTGTATTATTTCATTAATTCAAAATGGAGAGAGAAAATAGACACTTGTGGCAAATGAGAAAAGAGAAATAGTCAACATTAGTCATACCTGCACTGACTGCAGTTATGAACAGGCAGAAATCAGTGGTCAGGTGTTTAAGAAACAGGCAAAGACCTTAAACATGTGCAAAGATAAATATATTTGAATTTTTCGACAGAAAAAGGGCCGATATAAGCTACTTAATGCCATAATAGTCTGATCCACACCAAAAATTTTATTATGTCATCAGAATGGTACGCACAATCTTAAAGCCACCATCTTCATACCTTACAAAGCAATGCTAATATTTTTCATGCCTGTTCCTTTTGTTTACAAAGTAATTTCAAAGGCATATTTTGCAGCAAACCTAAATGTTGTTGGTGCAAAATGCTGCATACCTTCGCCATCAGAGGGTAATTGTGTAATTATGGGCTATTTTGGCTCTGCAAACATACATTAATTTCCATTCATTAGGCCGTGTGGTTCTTCCCAATGAACACACAGGCTGATGTAAGCCTGTATGACGCATGTTGTTCATTCTTCTGTGGAGATTTTGTATTGATTTCTTTTGATGGTGTATATGAAAAACAATTCAATCTCAGTTACATTCAAATCAGGTGGTCGAGATATTCTTAAATTTAAGGGAATTTCCCAGTCTGAGCCGCAATAAACACATCAACTCACCGCAAACAACAGCTTTTGAGATTAAAACTGGTCACAACAGCCCACTGCTGGGCAGATAAGGTCTCAAATCAGCATCACTTTTCAAAACTATTCTACGTCTTCCTGCAGCCACCAGAAAGGTTCCTGGCAGAGGTCAAAGGTGTCCAGGGCTGTAATTTGATACGTGCCATTTTCCCCATCAAGCTTTTAACAAACAGTCACAGTGTCAAAGCGAGCATTATTTTCCTAATTTCACCATTCAAAAATTACATGCCACCTCCATGACAGCATTTTTCACTGCATAATATTTACACTGCTTTTAGGACGACGCATTTCAGGCCTTCAGAGTAAGTGTTCTGTGGATTAATACGTTATTTTGAGCTGTATTGATCTGCAGAAAACTACCTTCAAGGTTTAGTTCTGCTGAGTAGAATTTTGACCGTTTTGTAAAAGAGCTCTGTTCCACAGATCTGTTTGGTTGTCAGGGCCAGAGTTCTGCTGTTAAATCATCAATCCAGGATGAGCTACTGCACCAGAACATCTATAGGAGCCTCTCATCCATGCAGCACAGCTACCTCCCTTGTCAGAGCCTCCTTTAATATGAACATAATTAAATTTGCGTGGATATTTCTGCACGCTCCCTGCCTAATGTACGGAGAAAGGTGGAGGATGACTGGAGCTGGGATTCAACTTCTCATTAAAGACAAAATCCCTCCCCCTTTTGCAGAAATGTATTTTTGATGTTTAGGAGCACATCTCCCCGAAATGCACACTAAGCACTTTAGACCACTGATGAAAACACTCTCTCTGCAGTCCTAGATATTAAATCTATATTTAAATACATGCTGTGGGTGCCCGCGATTGTCGGCGGTGGGACTCGCTCACCATATTAATGGTCTCAATTTAATCATCCTCAGATCTTGGAAATTAGAAAGTGTCAACATGAAAGAATAAATAATGTGAGAAAAAGTGTGGCAACTAATTTCAAGACTTTTCAAAAGGGGGTGTGGTAGGAACATTAACGATTCTAATTAGATTTGCCCAGGGTAATGCTGTCTTTAACTTCATCAAAACCAAAAAAAAAAAAACTGTCACATGTTCCCCTCATCCCCGAATCTGCTGATGTTCATTTAACCTGGAGTTAATTGAAATAACACACGATATTCCTAGAGGGAGTAAGGCAGTTGGGGAGACACAGTTAGAGGACAATAAACCTTTGAAATATTTGAATTTAATTTGATTTTTTTTTTTTTTTCCTAACCTTGCATACTGAAGATTTGATCTTTCGTGGTTTAATCCTGTTCGTGACACCAAAATTCATAAGACAGGATATAATTGTAATACTCAATATTCTGCCTACACAACTGCACGACCCTATCCTCTAGCTCTCATCTTGTCATAGGACTCTGTGCCATCGCCACACAGCTTGGCTGCTGATGGCACATGAGCCATGAACTTGACAGAGCATGGACAGAAGCGGGTGGAGGGCGAGATGGATGTTGAGTGGGCAGGGCCTCAGATGTGCTACGGGGGCCCCAAGGGTTTGCTAGGAAATGAGATCCCCATCAGTCTATGACTCTGCAGATGCTCCTCACATCTCCAGCCTTCATGCTTCATTATGTACCAGTGTGACACGTAATAGTCACATTTGCCCTCAGTGAAGAGGAGTCATAATTATTTGTGGATTGAGGTAAGTATTCTGAAGTATTGCTGAGGGGTTCAACCTTCTAGAGTCACATTTAAATAGGATGATAGAGAGGTGAAATACAACCCCCAATCATCCTTCTTTAAAAAAAAAAGCTCAAAAACCTAACTTAAAAAAAAAAAAAAGTAAAATAAATAGCAGAACAGGTAATTGTGTTTGTCAATATATATACTGTATATATTCACAGTAAATAGTATGACGCATATGATTGACCATAGATAGATTTTATTGTATATTGTTTTTTTCTTTATTATTATTATTATCATCAAAAATTATTTATTTACTGTAATATTACAACAACAAATGTTACAAACTCCTATTCTGAAGCATGCCTAAAAACATGGATTGACAAGAGACGTCTAGACGATCCTACATTATATCCAGCCAGTTGTAAATGTTCTGGGCGTCTAAGAGTTTGCGATCAGTTCAGCACAGATGCAGAGCAGAGATGCGGTCTGACTGCATAAAGTGGCGGCAGTAAAGCATGCCTGGTGCTCTGAGCTCATAGAGTGAGGTCACCCTTACACACACGCTCTTACACACACTTTACGTCCAATGATTGATAGCTGGTGTCTTCTCCAGGCAACATCAGTGCACATCCCATTGAGCCGAGATGTAATTTTATCTATTGCCAGAAGCAATTCTTCCCCCTCAAAATATCTAATTACTGTGTAATTTGCTGCCATTTTGATATGAAATCCAAAAATGATGATGCTTAAGAGTAATGAGACATTAATTCAGAATCACTCCAGATAGACGTTTCGGGTGCTTTTCTTCGTGATAAGCCATGCAGTGGGGAATATTATGCAGTCTTAATGTAGATCTGCTTATTACAGCAATTTGTATGGGCAGCCTGTGTTTCATCTCCTTTTTTTTCTTTTCATTTCTCATTAACATTTTCATGATGATTTGTTGGTTGTCTGGATTGTCCCTTTTCTTTCCCTCACCAGCTCTCAAAATAACTAAGCAGAATTATTATCACAACAAAGTAGTAGTGATAGAACAACTGTGAAAATAACCAAAGTATGTAAACACACAAGCAGAAAAATTAAGTTCAGGAGCATGAATATCGTAGGGGTGCTCTCGCATCTCATTATAAAGTCTCATTACTCCAAAAACAAAAAGAACCATTATTCTTGTTTGCAAGTTGATGATAGACACGTCATTCATTACATTCATGTCCTTATCATATGTCAGATGAAGGAAAAAAGAAAATAAAGCTATGGGCTTTGCTTTATTCAGCAATAAACTCCTAATCAAACAGATCTATAGTCAACAAGTTCTCATCATAGAGAGTAAAATTAGGGAAGACATAATCATCAGTGAAATATTGGCTTTGGCTGTGAAAACATAAGCATTACCTGTCCATCTGTGATTGAACAAATGACAAATCTCTGCATTATTCATCAAAAATAACCATGACAGCTCAGTCAGGAATTCCAATTATATATCATCTGTAACATTATAATAGGAAAATAAATACAATTAAAGCTAGATTAACTGATTTGAAGAATTGTAGGTCCAACGTGTAATTGTAAATTTAATTGAAGGGGATATCGGATGCAAAATTTACTTTTACATGGTGTTTGCATATAAATGTGTCTTAGCAGTGTGTGGACACAACCACCCTAACAATGACAAAAATCAATTGATTTTATTTTTAATCTCCAAAAAACCTAAACAGCCTCAATTATCAAGCCGTCTTAATTTTCTGAGCCGTATGACGTCGTACTGCTCAGACCCCGCCCACAACCACTGACATACTGTCCTGTATTAGCATATTTCCACCCTCAGTCAGTTGTACGCTGTCTACCATTTTCTCTGCGCTCGAGCAGCTGTAGCAACAACAATGTCTCATAAGCAGATGATTTGTAGTTGGATTGACGTCCTACGTCATCCGCCGGAATGGCTTGCACTTACGACAATTAGTAGAAGTGAGAGAAAAGTGTTTATAACATTTAAAATTTTATTTTTAAATAATGATATTTTTAAAAACGCATTGATTCGCTACAGGAGGCCTTTATTCACCCCTGGAGCCATGTGAGGCACGTTTTATTATGAATGCATGCACTTTATTTGATTACTTTTGGACTGTTGAATAAAAACACCCGCCTACTCCCATTCTAACGCTTGGAAGAGCTAGGAAATTTTTTTTATGTAACTCCGATTGGCTTCATCTGAAAGAAGAAAGTAATATACACCTAGGCTGCATTGAGGGTGAGTAAAACGTGGGCTTATTTTCATTTTTGGGTGAACTAACCCTTTAACATAACTCCAGACATCAGAGCCACTGAGGATGCAGTGGATCAGTTTTGTTTTTGAAGGTAACATGCCACCATGGGTGGGGTGAGCGGTAGCTCATTTATTATTTAAAGAGACATGCACCAAAATGGGTCGCTGTGAACAGAGCTGTTTTTGACAAGGTAAAAATGGTGTTGTTTTACATGACCATTGAGGAATTTTAACCAAAGTATACTGCAGACATTTCATGGAGACCATAAAGCAGTTGTCACCAACGTGGTGCCCGTTGGCACCTGGTAGCCCGCATGGAGTCTCTGAGTAGCCCGCCAAGCACGTTCTATAAATAGTCTAAATTAGCATCGGGCGATAAATTATATCATATTGAGATTATGATCAAATTTATGTTAATAATGATGATAAGCTCTGGACATTTTTACTCAGTATGGATTAATCACAACAGAAATAAATGTTACAGCAATCAGTCAGTGCATGTTGCTAATAAGTCTGCATGTTCTGTGTGTCTCTGAATGCATGGTGTAATTTCATCTGATACACAAACTCAAACACACATGACTTGCGGTGTTTTCAGCGTCTGCGTCTCAATATATGAGGACATGAACACATGCACTTCATCTTCAGAGCTGCTCTGAGGGGGGGGGGTTGGGTGATACAGTCAGCAGGTTTGAATTATAGAATTACCTTAACTGCCCTTCGTGGTAACAGGCCAGTGAGTTTGGCCATCTTGTTGCCTGGTAACAAGCCTTAAGATTGATAAAGAAAGCCCACTTTAGGACTACTTTTTGTAGAAATCGATATGACCGAGCCGACATGATGATCTGAGATTGACCAGCTAAAGCTGCCGTTGGTCGAGCAAAGCAAGACTGAATTCCATCTGAAAAGTATTACAGGGTCTGTCTCTAAGATACAGCATGCCACCACTGCCTTCAGCATTTACTCACACCTTGTTGCGTAGCCCGTGTCGGGTGTTGTTTGGATCAAACTAGGAGCGTTATCTCCTAATGGTTACGCTCAATTCCCTGATTGGCGTCTATCGTGAAATTAATTTCTTTAGCACGGACTGATTAAAATGTCTAGTCACATCTTTCCATTCACAACCTTAAAGTGACACAACCCAAAAGGATGCCCACATGTTCTCACATGTTCTAAGATGCATGACAGTAATTAGATAAGACTAGCTAATTGCAAACAGCTAGCGATGGGACGAACACAAATGCCTTCAAGGTACAACAAAACTCCTATTTACTTTTATTAGCTACTGAATCGCTTTATTATATTAACGTCTAATTAAGATGATCCTACTGGTCAACAATGATGGATTACCCTTAATCACAAAGCAATTTCTGAAAAAGCAGAAAATATTGTAGGCTGTATCTGACCTTGAGCTATAAAAACTCTCATTACATGAGTGTCTAGTTTAGAACTATTGCACACTTGGTCAAAAACAAGATGTGATGCAATTAAGTAAATCCTGTTACATATGCCCAAAAAAATCAGTGTTCTATTAGAGTTTGGCTTCGAAGACTACAATGAGTGAGCCTATAAGCCGAGAGATTTTGAAACCCCACACCTCTGAGCCATAAGCAGAGCTGCTGATGGACAGGAATTTGGACCCTGTGAACTTACCCAGAAAACTAGCAACAGGAGAGAAGGAATAAAAAGAGAAAGAATAGGAATTGGCAGCTTGGTGCGAACAGACTCTGTGTATCGCTGTGACCTGTGCTGACACCACAGTCATCACATCTTCCGTGAGGATGGAGGAATAAGGGGGTTGAGTGAAGGGAGGGGGATGTTTTCCACAGTAGCTAAGTGGGTGGGATGGTTCAAGGCAACTCAGCAGGGGTGTAGGGGCGTCTTTGTTGAACATGGATGAATGTATGATTTGGTAGAACAGTTTTAGAATGCATGGAAGTTGTTGCCTGGTGAACTTATGTAAATCAATGTGCAATAATTTACAATTCTGTGCTACAGTAGTTCTGGGAAGATTCTCATCTGTCCAGACCATAATAGAATGTTCAAGTAGATTATTCTGGTCAACTGGATGTTTCTTTGGAGCTGAACACATTTCACCATTTATCCAAGTATCCCGATCAGTTGTAGACTGATGGTGAAGATTCCCTTGCATTTAACCTCAATACATAAAATGGCATAAAATTGTAGCAAAGATGATTCCAGGAGTGAAATGGGATGAAATTTCGGAGGTTTTGGAGGTACAACATTGCATTTGTAGTAAAAGATAAAAAAGTTTTAGAAAAGTGCATCGGGGTGTCCAATCCTGCTCCTTGTGAGCCACCTTCATATAAAATTTAGGTCCACCCTTCTCCATCAAACCAGCCTGGAGCTTTCAAGTTACACTGAGGCCATGTCCACATGTACATGGGTCTTTTTATAAAAGGAGTTTTTCCTTCCGTTTTTAAAAAAATCTCCGTCCACATGAAAACACAAAAGCATGCTATGAAGCACTGTCAAGAGCATGCCAAACCAACAGGTGGCGATATAATCTCAACCGTAAAGCCATGTTGGCCAATCAGAATCCTGAAAAAGTTTCCAGTAGGCGGAGATAACAGTGCATGCTCCGACGTCACAAGCCAAAATCTCCGGTTTTGCTATCTACACGAAAACAGTTTTTGAAAATATTCACCCTTGCAGGAGTTTTCAAAAATGTTCAGTTTCAGTGACCTGGTGCTGTGTTTGCGTGTGGACGAATGGCCAAACCGCATAGAAAAAGCTGCAGTTTTGAAAATACTCGCGTTTGTATGGACAGGGCCTGAGTAACACCTTAATTAGCTTTCAGGTGTGTTTGAAGTTGGAGATAAACTCTGCAGTACAATGGCCCATCAGGAGCAGGATAGGATGCCCCCGATGCCAAAGGTGCCCAGTCCTGCTCCTGGCAGGCCATTGCCCTGAAGTATATCTGCAGCACACCTGCTTGTAAGTTTCAAGTAATTCTGAAGACATTGGTTAGCAGTTTCAGGTGTGTTTAATTAGGTCTGGAGCTAAATTGAAAAGTGGTCCTCAAGGAGTAGGACTGGACACCCTTGGCATACATACACATGCCCAAGATTTCAAGAAATTCCTCCAGTTCCCATAACTTTTTGTACTTTTTTCTTGATGTGTTTGAGCCTTTAACTCGGGGGTCTCTAAACTCTGTCCTGGAGGGCTGGTACCTGCAGGGTTTAGCTCCAACCCTAATTAAACATACCAATACCAGCTAATCAAGGTCTTGCTAGGCATGCATGAAACTTCCAGGCAGGTGTGTTGAGGCAAGTTGCAACTAAACTCTGCAGGGCACCAGCCCTCCAGGACCAAGTTTGGAGACCCCAGCACTAATTCATGTATTAAAATCAGAGACCCAACCCTTAAAACTGGATCACTGGTGGTCACAGAAAATGCATTTGAGATGCAAATTACTATTAGGTGCAAATGGCTGTCTTGGCTGGAAACCTGTGATTGGATCACCTGTGACCAAATACCAGGTGTAAGCAGGGTCATCAACAGTCTCCTTCACTCTGAAACAGTCTATCCTTATTTAAAATCTTAACTCCACTAACCTGTGATCTTTTTCTTTCAAAGTCTTCTCTAGAGTGTTGCTGCTTGTATTTCGTCCAACAAGGTTAAATGCAGAGGAATTCCCACCAGCCATCCACAACTGGTGAAGCATCTTACATGAGAGCTGAAACGTCAGAAAAACAAAGAGAAACATGTCCAGTTGACTAGAATGATGTATTACAACATAATCTGAAATCCTAGACAAATCCAGCTCTACAAGTCAGTCTGCTTGAAATGTCTGGCATTCAGATTCTATGAGAAGCAGATATCAGTGTCAGTGGCCCCAGTAGCTATTAGTTCTCAGTCATTCAGTCCATTGAGTCCACGGTAATCCAACTCAGAGTCACTCATAGCATTAGCATGGCACTCGTATCAGTTGCGTAATCGATCAATTGATTAGCCTTCCATCACAGTGCCTGCAGTCATCCAGTAAAATGAAGTTCACTATCTTCCCACCACTCTAAACAATGATGAGGTAATCAGTCTAATCGGATCTCTATGTCCCCTCACTCCAAGGCTCTGGACAATCTTTGCTGAAAGGTAATGTTACTTGTCATTTTCAAATGTCTGAGCTATTATTTATTTCACCTGACAGTGGTTCGAGCTCCTGGTTGCTGTGTTTATTCATTACAGTGCATGACGTAATTCACCTTAAAGTATTAAAGCTTAAGGAAAATATGGCAACTTTCCGAGAAACAGTGGAGGCTTGTGAGACTTCACAGCACTTATTAAAATGTGCAAGCTCATGAGATAAGCATACATGTCATCATGATGGTATTACAGGGTCTATGATTTCAGAGGAATAACAGCGTGATGAAGCACTGTAATATGATGTATCAGCTAATGCACATTTGTAACTGAAGCCTCAAGCCTTGGAACCAACTACTGGCTCATCCAACAATTCTGCCAAACCTTGAGTCTCATTTCTGCTAGAAAGACTGGAAGATGTGGTCGTAGGTTAGCAGAAGATAAGAAAAGAAAGAACGGTCGCCACTGTCTACGAGTCGCAAAGACAGGGCAGAGGGACTAGTGTTTGGCAGTGCACTCCCAGACTTAATATCTGAGACGGCAGACTCCGTTACTGGCACGGTTACATCAGTGCTGGCATGGGCGGCACAGACTGAGAGGAGACATTACTCAGCACTATCCGTTTCCCCCTGCGACGCACACTGATCTGCCGATATTAGCATGATTACATTGTGAGATAAGGAGCTGATAAAACATCACATCATGTTTCCTTCCTCACAGCATGCTTATCAGGCTTGAATGCTACAACCAGAAATTATCTGAACAATTAATCATATTGGTTTATGGCAAATGGAATCTCAAGATTTTTGACGATAAGGGAAATGTAATTTAATGTCTAATAGCAGGACAACAATGTTTTGCATCCATAATAGGCCTAATACAATAATCGCATAAAGAATATGCTTGAATTGTTTTCAGATCATGCAAAATTATATAAGCTCTAGTCTTCAGGTTCAACAGAAGTTCAAAACCACTGGGTTAAAAATGCATGAGTTAACTGAGGCTGAAACACCGGAGTTGAGGAAGACGTTCCAGTAGTTATTCAGGTAAGGGTGTGCATACTGTCCCTATTACTCACCGTCAATGTTTACAATATATTTGCTAAATAAAGATATAAAAGTGAAACATTACATGTAGCATTCAGTAGTAAAAATATAAATATTCTAACAATTAAATTAAATTAAATATAAAAAATATATATATATATATATGGGTAGTTAGTTGCCACGTGGTTGCATATTGGTCCAAGTCAAAAGAGGTTTCCTCAGATGCTCTGACACCTTAAAGGAATAGTTCACCCAAAAATTTTACTTTTGTCATCATTTACTCACCCTCATGTCATTCCAAACCTGTGTAAATTTCCTTTTAATGTTAAACACAAAATAATATATTTTGAACAATTTTGAAGAACCAAACTGTTGTTGGTCCCCATTGACTTCTATAGTAGGGAAATAAATACTATGGAAGTAAATGGGGACAATAAACTGTTTGATTACCAACATTCTTCAAAATATATTATTTTATGTTCAACTTAAGAAAGAAACTCATAAAAGTTTGGAACGATATAAGGGTGAATATATGATGACAAAATTTTTGGTGAACAGAATTTTTGGTGAACTATCCAAAGATAAACAATCGATAAGCAATTAACAGGAAGTAATGTGTTAACAGTAGTCATCAGTGAGATTGGAGGACTGTGTCACATTATTGTCTCTTCTCTCACTGCACGAGCACAGACTCTCAGTCTCATAGCAGCTGCCCTCTGCCTGATAGCATCTATTCTCCCCTCCACACGCTGCTTACTGCTGCAATTGATGCCGAGGTGACCGACAGAACACAAGGAATGAATCCCTCGCTTGTAATTGGAACCATGAGGTCGCATGCATGCTGGAGTTATCAGCACCATGGGAATAAATTCAGCCTCGTCAGCTGAGGGGATGGACAGAGACTGTCTTCAGCCAAAGCACTGAGGGACAGGACAAAGAGGGTCCACTTCTGACTGTGGGTTGTTCATGAAGTTCTAGAATAGACCTCTGTTGCCCGAAGGACAAGTCATAAAAATGGAGAGGTGAAAAAAATTAAGAGCGTGTGATTTCCTTTGCATAATCAGTTGCAATTGAATGAAAGCCTGGGACCAGAAACATTCCAGAATAGATGCTGAGATTGTACAAAATGTCACTGATTTTTGTGCATGATGTTTTCAGGCCCATTAACAGAAGCTTCATGTCCATTCAAATGTGTCTTCTGGAATTAAGAAAATAAAATGAGTTTTATCTTTCATAATTAATTTGCATGCATACGGCACACACACACACACACAATGTGTTTAAAGTACATTGGCTGAAATCACTCATTCACATGTCTAAATCTGGTTTGCAAAGATCTGGCGCTACCTCTATAAAAATGTGCATGACACCCCTGACCACTAATATTTCACAATTAGAATATCTTTAAATAATTACTTCATGTTGGGTTGGAGATGGTGATGTACTCCATCTTTAATAGCAATCGTCTAATTAACATATTTTCATTACCTCTCTGGATGAATAATTTAGTGCCATGTTATAGTCATTAACTATTCGCTTTTAGTACAGTGATGGATTTGAAGGGACACACTGTTCAATTTGGGCTTCAATCCACTGAAATGACATGAATAATTAGCAGGCAACCCTTTAGTCATTGTACACTTGTCAAGTGCTTTAAAATCAGACTGCCACCACTCAAGAACATTCAAAAGGGTTCAATTAGAATCACATTATGAAGGCTGGTGCTCCACAATGCTGACAGTTAGATGCTGTGGACTAGAGGTATATAGATATCTGAAACTTTTAAAATTGAATTCCATAGTATTACACAGCAAGAAAATAAATTGATTGAAATTGATTGAAGAAGAAGGGTAGGATCAGAGAATGTTGCGTGCTAAATTCAAGCTCAAATCACCACATGAGCATCACAGCACAACATGCCAGTGCAAATTTCTGTGCCATGGCTCTGATTACAAATTTGAACTTTATTCCTATATTTGCAATTGTAATAATACTGTGATTGTTTATATATATATACATATACACACACACACACACACACACACACAACTGAATTTTCAGCAGCAGTACACCAGGATTTTTTTTTATGAACATCAACAATACATTTTTTTTCTTTGATGAATAGAAAGTAAAAAAAATTAAAAAAAACTTTTTTTTGAAATATAAACTTGTCTTTACTTTATAATAAATGTCTTTATGATCAATTTAATGCACCCTTTGCATAAGTATTTCCTTTTTTCTTCTTCTTCTTCTTCTTAAAAAAAAGACTAATTTTGAAAGATAGTGTATAAGTTTTTCACAAAAATAATAAGTGACAACTATTTTCAATATAAATAATAATTATACAAATATTTCTTAAGCAAAAAAAAAAAGTATATTTGAATGATTTCTGAAGGATTGTGTGACAACTGAAGACTGGAGTAATGATGCTGAAAATTCAGCATTGCGTCACAGGAATAAATTACATTTTAAAATATATTAAAATACAAAACCGTTATTTGAATTTGTAATATTTTAATTACTCCAAACTTTTGACCAGTACTGTGTGTGTACTGTATATAATACATATATTACAAATTAAAATATATCCGTAATAAAAATACCATCATTCTTCACTTAAGATATTTGCAATGTGAAATAAACAAGCTCTTTTTTGAAGAACAGAGAACAAGCCTTCTTCCTCCAATATATCTACGCTACACTAGCAAAAGTCCTCCATCAAAGCAGTCAGTCCAGACTACTACGCCAAAACAGAGCTTATAAAGCAAGATTTCACTCAGCTCTATGGCAGGCCATGGTGCCTTGGCCAGGGACCATATTTCCTTCTTTCTCTGAAAGAAATATTTGCCAAATATCTCAATTATGTCAAACTACCCGAGCTGCCAGAATGACTTACAGCTCTGAGGTCATGACAAACTGCGGGAGTGACGGAAAGCGAACCGCACACACACACTTAAACACACGCTGCATCCGACCAGACCACGCCTGCTTTTAGCTACGCCATTAGCTCTGAAACCCACTCGCTCAGCCCTCAGAAGTCAGTGAGGCCTGCCCAACCGCTGTACAAGATCTCCCTACAATAACATGATCTATGTTTTCTGCTCCCCCACCTCAATCACCTCGTACAACTTGTTCAAAGTAATGAAATTCCTCATTTGAGGCAGGCTGACAGATAGATTGAAAATCAAGAGGTCCAGAAAAGTAATGCTGTTTTGATGCTGAACTGCATCTGATCGATTTGAAAACTCTACCGACCAGGAGATGTTTTACCATCATGCATGGGGAGCAGCGTGTAATGTAGTAGGGGCTATTTTCAGGGCGCTTACATTATTGTTGGACAGCCGTGTTTGCGTGTGTGAAATTCTCCTCAGCCTGACAACACGGAACACGTTTTCCATCTATTAGAACCATTTATCATTATCATGCAAACAGCATGAGAATAAGACATTCAATAAACACCTTTACAAATGATTCGACAACTGCTTTATTTATATCAAACGTTCAAGTGATTGAATTTTCAATCAACAACTTGACCTTACAAAATGTCAAAACATGAATGGTTTTATGCTACTGAATGCTACGGTGGTGGTTCTGAACTGGTGGGTCGTGCTTCTTTTATTTAAATTTTCCAGTATTGACCTTTTTGTCATTGGGTGCTTTTTGAGTTGAGGAAGCTTCCTTGAGCTCTTAAGATCTGATTACACAACAACTGCCATTTACTCAACAGCCAAAGATATTAAAGTACCAGTTGCATGTTGATTACTCACAGGGACACATATTGAAAATCCACATTAAATTTCCTTCTGTTAAAGTAATAAAATGATTAGAGTATTGATTAGTCTTAAATGCTATTAGAACAGATTCATTCAGAAGCACGTGTTGTGTGGGTGCATTTAATTAGTGTTAGTGGGTTGACAGCAACAGTCCACTGGTCTTGTCTATTCCACATGAGATGAGTTGCTGTGGATGGTAATATAATCTGTCAACTCTTGCTGACAGAAGACAGAATTTTAAAACAGTCTGAGCTCTTGCATGATTGATTATCCCAATACATTTTGTGGAGGTCATATTGATTTGTTTTGAAAAGTAAAACTCCTGGAATTAGTGAGTTCAGACGTTTCCCCTGAGCGACATATGCATTCAGCCTGCCTCAGCCAAATATGAAAAATAATATTCTTATGAAACCTACACTGAACACAGGAAAAAATATTTTTGCCTGCACCTGCAGTTTAAGTTATAAATGACCCAAATTGTTAATTCCCATGAAAAAAAGAGTTTAGAAAATACGTCCATTTTTCAAAGTACAAGGAAAGAGGGGAAAAAATATTTCCTCCATTTATACATTTCTTGTGTTATTAAAATATATATATATATATATTGAACAGGACCTTTGGTCAAGGTAAGGTTTTTAATCACAGATAATTTTAAACTTTTGTCAGCATGTTTAAAGAGTTATCCAACATTTATAAGGAAGCTTTGGTTAGAGTATGTATCAAGAAAAAATGAAAGAAATAAAGAAAAAATGCCAAATAAACAGTTAAAATGTAAAAAAAAAAAAGTAAATCTCTCTTATTATTAGGATAGCAACTGATGCACTATGTACAACATCATTGCAATACCAAAGTTTGGGATGAGAAAGATTTTTTTTCTTTTTTTACTTTTATATTAATACTTTAGTTCAGCAAATACACCTTAAATTGATCAAAAGTGACAGTAAATACATTTATAATGTAACAAAAATATTTCTATTCAAATGAAATGCTGTTTTTAGAACTTTTCACCAACGAAGCCTAAAAAATGTATCACTGTTTCCACAAAAATATTAATCAGCATTAATACTGTTTGCAACATACTGTTTGTAACATTGACAATAATACATTTCCTTACTGTAAGTAACATGAGCATATTCGAATGATTTCTGAAGGATCATGTGACACTGAATACTCGAAATCACAGGGGAAAAAAATAAATTTTTAACCATATTAAAATAGAAAAACTTTTCAAAAACAATGCCAAACATTTGGACTGTATTGTCTACTCTACACTGTCTGAACAAACAGATATGGTTTCATCAATTGCAAAAATGACAGTGTACACAGCTACACACAGTCAACGCTAAAGATTGTCATTATGAACAAAGTAAATGCGCCAAAGGGCAGTGAAATGCAACATGGATTGGGTTTTTGCAGTTCAGTTTTGCATAACATGCATTAGTCTGTGGCCATTCTCCTCAGTTAGCTGTCACAGAGCTCACTGAACGAATGGAGGAGTTTGTCAAAGCCTGTGGGGCACTA
This sequence comes from Sinocyclocheilus grahami, assembly GCF_001515645.1. NCBI lineage: Eukaryota > Metazoa > Chordata > Actinopteri > Cypriniformes > Cyprinidae > Sinocyclocheilus > Sinocyclocheilus grahami. The sequence continues at coordinate 365,578 of NW_015505368.1, forward strand.
TTGACCGATCGTGTTTGCTGAGAGGACTCAGAACAGGTCCAACTAAACCTGTATTACAGTGGATCAATACACACTGAGGAAGACAGAGATGAAGTCAACACTGCGCTCATCCCTCAGACCACTTCTGCACTCTTAGTTTCCCAGAATGCAACAACTGCGCATAATAGTTCACAGCAGTGTGATTTAATGCTCACTTTCTATCCATTTAATACTGAGATCTGCAAAGACACAAGGGAATAGAATAAGAACAGGCGAGACGATGAGGCCATATTCACAAATGTGACCAACAGTTTTGTCTGGAGCCAGTGACTCACTGTTTTATTTTCATAAACGGGCAAATGTAATGTGTAAAATAAGATTATCTCAAACTACGATTACGTAAGGCTAATGCTCATCCGGTTCGAGACCTGATTTACTCGCTATTAAATTAGATATTTTCAAATGTCATAGAAAGACACTTATTAAGTATTATGTGTCCTGCAGAGGGGCATGGAAAACTACAAAATTTCAACCTCTTTTAGAAAATTTTGTACATATATATTTGTATATATA
>NW_015505368.1:366444-384616 GCF_001515645.1 Sinocyclocheilus grahami
TATATATATATATATATATATGTGTGTGTGTGTGTGTGTGTGTGTATTGTTCCAAAGTGACAGTTAAGACATTTAAATGTTCCAAAAGATTTTCAATTATTCATTAAAGAAAGAAAGAAACAATACATAATTTTTTTCATACATAAAGAATCTGTACACTGAAATGCATATATATATATATATATATATGTTTATTTTTCTTTTTTTTCCTCAAAGTGATAGATATTTAAACAAAGAAAAGGTGTATTCAAGATGTCATGTCATTGACCCACATGCAGGGATGTTGTTGCAGTTGTGCTGCATAGAATGTATCTTTTTATTTATTAAAACATTTTAACATAGTTATAAAAGTGATTCCAGTAGACCTCCACACAGTATAAATAACAGATGTGACCTACAGGGGACATGTGAGGTGACAGCCAGTGGAACGTGTATGTTATCATGAATATGAAAACGCTTCTCAGTGATCTGGAGAATTAAAATCCACCTCTGCTCCTCCCATGGAAGAAAAAAAATCAAGGAAAAAAAAAACACTTTCCATCAGCACTACCTCATAGTCGGTGCCAGAGTTGAGTGCCTCAGCTGTCCTGCTGTTATGTTCCAACAAGCTCTAACTACTCTATAATCCAAAATAACGGCAGCTTTGCAGGGTCTGACAGACCCTGTTTTGAGCTAATGGTCACTCTGTGGAAGGGTAATGTAATAATTTCAGTAGAAAGAGAGTGAGGAGAGGTGTGGTAGGGGAATTGTATGAGAGAAAGGGGAGGGAAGAGAAGAGGAGAGGGGTTGATTTAATCTTTTCCTGTCCTCTCTGGTCCCAGCTTTCTGCCTCATGTCCGACAGACATAAGGAAATGAGCAGATTAATCAAAATTAGATTCTCTCACCACACTTTCTGCGCAGTGGCAGTCAACGTTGAGCTCACGTAGGAAATGAGGCGCTCCAACACCTTAAATTCAGGTTGATTACAGATGATCTTAGAGCTCGGGGAGGCAGCAGACATTCAGCATATTCTTTCTTGGGCTACTGTAGGTTCAAACCTTCATATTATTAACAGAGAATTTCTTCCACTGGGTAATTGAATTGAATTGCGTAAGCTATTTAAACTTATTGATTCAATATGTAGGCCATGCAGTAATGCGTGTAATCAGAGGTGGGGGACTCGAGTCACATGACTTGACTCGAGTCTGACTGTATTTTTATCTTGTATTTTTATCAATATTTTCTCAATTACAGACTTTAGTGGTATACAAAGTAGTATTTTGCCTATATTCAAAATGTTATATTTAAAACATTATTATTTAAAATGTATAATTAAGTTAATTTCTGAGGAAAAATGAATAAGGTCGTGTGGCAAAAAAATATTTGTTCCTGTTTGATACTGTGACTTGACTTGACTTGATCCTTAGCAGGACTCGACTTGACTTGCTTGAGGTGAGCCACTGACTTGACTTGACTTGCTTGATTTGTTTGTACTGTGACTTGAGACTTGCTTGAGACTTGATGGTAGGGACTTGAGACTTTCTTGAGACTTGAACATGTGTGACTTGCCCCCACCTCTGCGTGTAATACAGGGCCATTTTTTGTGATGTACTTGGTTAGATTGGTCTTTAAAAAATTATTTTATTCAAACATAAATGTCTGGTTATTGTTTTATCATCTACATGTTATTTCGACACTAAAAGAGAGATTTTGAAGAAATTTACTGCAGGTCTTTTCCATACCACGACCGTTTATAGGGACTAACACTTTTGAGCTTCAAACAACAACAACCTAAAAAATGTCATTAAAGTCATTTTAAAGTCTTTTTAGGACAGTATGATAGCATTTTTGAGGAGAACAAGCTAAAACTGAGTTCATTATTCATTGAAAATCTGATTCTCCATTCTGCAGAAAAAACGTACTATAACTGTAACTATAAGTAACCTTACCATATACAGTGAAAAATGTCAAATTACTTTACATCAGATAAAATTTACTGTAAAATACTGTCAAATGTATGGTTTTGGAAGTAAAAAAAAAATTATTTACATTGAAAAACAGCAAGAAGACATTTCTTGACAGCTTGACAACCTCTGGAAAAGAGCAACATGAACATTCTGCCTAGCGTCTGTTTGGTTTTCACATAAGAAAAATAAGCATTCAAGTTTGAAATGATATGAGGGTGAATAAATAACAACAGATAATTTTTGGGTTAAACAACAAAAAAAAAACTTAAGAAAAAGACAGATTGTTCAGCATACACTTCCGTTTAATTGTTCAGAAACCTGACCAACATCTGCTCGAACACTCACTTAATGAATGTCTAGAGCTACTTAAAATGGCCCAACAGATCAGAATTCAGGTCAAATAAGCCTTGTTTTTAATATACTCACTCTAGTCAATGGCCTGCTCTGACACACACGGTGTTGGATGTCAAGAAAAGTCCTAATGCTGTGTGTTAGCAGAAGCACCCTCCGCTCTCTCAATGCTGCTGTCGGTGGCATTGATTGTTGGTAATGGAGCTGCCCGGCCCTGATAATGCATGATGTAATTGTCAAAGGGGTTTAATCTATTTATTGTAAGTGGGATTGAAAGGAACCTCATCCAAACTTCCCATTTCATGGAGAGAGACAGAATTCAAGCGAGAGCGAGGATGAAAGACAGCATGATAGAAGGGAAAGCTAGAAAGCCTGTTTGTGCTGGGGGTTGTGCGGGCTTTCTGATGGAAACCTTGCGAGATAGGGGTCTTTCATTCACCCCCTGACATTGAAAAGAGTGTGGGGTCTCTTACTCAATCGAAAATTTCTATCATGTCACCCTGGCTCAATCCCTTCAGGCCACAAAACGAAGGTAATAGTGGCTTGCATATAGGACTGCATATACACTACACTGAGCAATGCTTTTCAATTACCACCGCCGTCGAGCGAAGCCTGCACGAAAATATATCTCATATATTTCGGAGGCAAAATGCTTAGGTCAGACACGCATAGAAATAAAATATACCTTATGTCATTTATTTTGACAGTTGTCCTTTCAAGCTATCGCGCAGAGGTCGACGCGTGGTGTACGACTGGAAAAACAGACAGGCGCTCAGAGGTTCCACGAGGTGACTGAGGCTCGTGGGTGTTAACGCTTCGACAATCGCACGCGCAAACTGCTCGCATCTAGTTAACGAGCCAGCCTGCACTTTAAAACAAATACAGTCGGTAATGATGTCAAACACGACCGCCCGTGAATCCCAACAGTCTAAACACGAGCGTCCCTCATTAAACTAACCTTACGCCGAGCTGTTTATGGTTTGGTTGGGAATGTCAAGCTAAAGTTATTTATAGATCAATATCAAACAAAAGAGTGTCATCCCCTCTGGCCAGCCGTTACCCAGAGCACGGACCCCTAAATCAAAGTCATTCATCATGTTTTTGGGGAAGAGCTTCTTGGGGCAGGGGAGCCATATCCCAGTGTCCTCCAGTGAGAGGAGATGCATTAATTAGGTGCATGTAGGGATGGCAGAATGCAGTCGGGGTCTGTAATAGATTCCTCCTGGAATTGATGAGCTTGTTTGTGAAGGGGGGCAGTGGCAGACACACCTTTGAATCTCCCCAGAATAACACTAGATGCACTTTGGGGACGTGAGACCATTTAAACAAAGTACACTTCCTTAACACCTCTAGCGCGCTCCGTTCTGGGTAAATTTTCCATTTTTTGACGTCTGGTTGCACCGCCAAGACACACAAGCTGCGTGCGCGAGCATAAACATTTAGCTTGATGCATTGTTTACATTAGCTTAGTAATGTACACCAGCCCTATTTACACCGTTTAGCAATTAGCAAGCTAGCTCTGACAGAATAAGAAGCACAAACACTATCAGTTATCTTTCTTCATCATCTCACATATGTAAATTAGTGTTTGATTTTGTTCATGCAAATGTGAATTTCAATTAAGTGCAAATTTTAACAGGGACTTAGCGGTGCGTTGTAGCCTGCCTGTTTTTCTTGCCAAAATAAATTATGGATACACAAATAGCATTACACAGCGGAGATAATTACAGCTCTCAAAAAGCATCCTTTAACATGCAAATACATCACTTTGCTTTCTCAAACAAAGTTCAATCAAAGACGAGCAGGTAAATCCAATCAGCAGTGAAGATTTATAATCCGTTTTATATTTGGATCACACAGCCCCCACAAAAAAAAATAAAAAAAAATTAAATAATAAATAAATGCCTTTTTAAGCTTTTATTTGTATTGCAAGCACAGTTCTGACTTAAAAAGCAGAGAAGAAATTAGAGGGTTTATATATATATGCTGATGGAGCTGACATATCAGAAGTCATTGCTCATATTTACTGCCATCGAAATGCTTTCACAGCCAAACAGACTTTCATTCACAGAACAGATTTCAGTAAATTGCTTTGGTATCAAGACTGCCTATATATGTGAGAATTGTGTCTAATGGATCAGCGAGGGAAGAACTGCCAGTATAAGTACAACTCAAATATTATAGTATACTAACAGAATTTTGAGTTGCAGTTTATTCTAGCATTAAGCCCTGCAGTAACCTAACATATGCATTCAAAGATATATCCTCCAAGAACATACTGTGGCCCCCAAAAAGTATTTAGACACCTAAGAGATATATAAATGTCGCACTTAAAAAAAATATGAATTTCATTGCATTAGATATCTAAATATCAATATTAATATTCACCTGTGTGAACTTAAGGAGAAATTACTTCATGCATCATCCTCTAAAAATGTGACAAGTTTGTTAAAAATAACTGCAATATTGGCTCAACTGGTTCAAAAAGTGCTACTAAGTTAGTTAGTTCTGGGAAAATGTCTAGCATTGTTTAAAGTTTGGTTTGACATTTTGTTATCTAATGCAATATAATTCATATTTTTAAAGAGTTGCTTAAGGGTACAAACATAGACTAAATCCAATATATATAGCCGTATATACAGTATGAGCAAGAACTTTAAATCTTTTATAATCATCAAGGCTGATCAAAAATACAGTAAAAACTGTAATATTGTGAAATATTACAATTTAAAATAGCTGTTTTCTATTTTAAAATGTAATGTAATGTCAGTAATGGTTACTGAAAATTGAGCTTTGCTCTCTCTCTCTCTCTCTCTCTCTCTCTCTCTCTCTCTCTATATATATATATATATATGCACACACACACACACACACACACACACACATACATACATATCTATACATACATATAAATATATATACATACACATACATATACAGTCGGTACGGAAAGTATTCAGACCCCCTTACATTTTTCACTCTTTGTTATATTGCAGCCATTTGCTAAAATCATTTAAGTTAATTTTTTTCCTCATTAATGTACACACAGCACCCCATATTGACAGAAAAACACAGAATTGTTGACATTTTTGCAGATTTATTAAAAAAGAAAAACTGAAATATCACATGGTCCTAAGTATTCAGACCCTTTGCTCAGTATTTAGTAGAAGCACCCTTTTGATCGAATACAGCCATGAGTCTTTTTGGGGGTCTGAATACTTTCCGTACCCACTGTATATACATATATATACACACACACATATATACTGTATATATATATATATATATATATATATATATATATATATTAGTTATTTTAGTTATTTTACATTTGCATTATCTACTTGAGAACTTTTCTAAGTGCATGTGCATAATACCCAATATACAGTTTTTCATAGGCTGCTCTGCCAGAAAGTGTCTACCAAGAACCAAAGTTAATATTGATATGTAACCCAGCTTCTGAAAATCAAAGGTTAATTCTCCAGGCCTGCAGAAATTCTTTTGGTATCAATCTGTCACAGAAGAACTGACCTCATCCGAGCCCTAAATCTCTCTCCTGTCAAATGGAGCATCCAGAATGCGGAAGTTGTGAACTTGTGAGAAGTGAGGATCAATACTGCAAGGACAGGCTGAACGATCCGGCCAGAGACAATGTATTTGGTGCCTGGGTCCACACAGTCAGCCATTAATCCACTCAGCAATAGCAGACGATGCTCAACACCCTCATGCCAGAGGAACAAGTAGCGTGTAAAACAGCCTGACGTCAGCCCTAGACATTACTGCCCAACGGCCAGATAAATCCATATTAACGGGCCTACGAGAAACTCTGCTGCATACGTGTGCGCCGCAGACAGCCCTCCGACTGTGGAGAAATACAAGCAGGGCTTGTCATGTGTGTCATGACAACATACTCTTCCTGATGCATTTCACCATTATAGTCTGCTGCAGTGCAGTGTGGGAAATGAGATTGATGGATCATTAATGAGAAACTATAACGACCTGAACTATAAGCTAACAAGGAAACTGAATAGCAGACACAGCACCTGCTGTGGAGAGTGATCTTAAAGGAATACGAAAACTCTGTCATCATTTACTCACTCTCATGTCATCCCAAAATTGCATGACTGACTTTCTTCTGTGGAACACAAAAGGTGAATTTAGCAACTGCATATACAACAAAAATGAATAAGGGGGGGGGGGGGGGGGGGAAGCATAATAAACATTTCATTAAAGCAGTTCATATGACTCGTATAATATTGAGATGTTAAAGTATTGCCGGAATGATTGTGTTTACAGCACACATCAACACCACCATAAATTGCTGCTGCCAGTGGGGAACTCATTACTTTCTTTAAGTCCAGACTTGAGGGCATGTCAATTAAAGATTTATGGAACTATTTTTAACCAAAATAAGCACACAAAACTATATAGCCAATGTTGATATATTTGTTAGTATGTAGCTAGTACTGTATGTACGCTTTGTATTTCTGATAAAAAATAGCAACTAAAGTTAGAAAAGAAAAAAAAAACATTTATGGTGTACAAAGTACAAAGAATAAATCACCAGTTACACATGTAATGACCATCCCTTGATCTTCATTACGGTGCATCACTGTTTAAAAAAATAAACTAAAAAAAAAGCTTCCTGGCTTTGTCAGAGTGTGGAAAAATATAAGAAAGGAATATGATATCGTCTCTTAAATCTGTCTAAGTACTCAAACACACATCATTTCATAATTACGATATCCAAACTCCCAAGTACAAGCTTCTCAAAAGGAGAATATATTCTATTTTATTGTAATAGCAATTTTGTGAGGAAAAAACATTTAAGCGAGTCTGAATTTTAAGTGAATCAGTTTTGTGATCAGGATCAACCGATTCATTAAGATCCAGCTGAAATGATTTGTCCATACATCAGATTCCTCTCATGAACTGTAATGAATAATATATGAAAGATTTGCAATACAGTGCATATGACAAATGGGCTATTTATGACACACTTGTTGTGTTTGTGTGTGTGTGCGTGTGTGTTTCTTTTTGGAGCCTGGCAGTCCCTACTCATTCACTTTCAATATATGGAAAGGAGTGACTGTTATATTCACTTTTGTTTTTCACAGAAGGAGGTCAGTCATGTGGTACAATATTCTGTTGAGTATATAATCACAGACATTTCATATTTCGGTGAACTACCTCTTTTACCAAATTTAAGAAGGTGCATTTAAGAAGGTGTCAATTCCAATGCAATCAGATGTCCAAACACCCACAGATGACAAAAAAAGTAATTTTCCAAAGTTCAACAAATTTTTTTGGTAGAGGGCACATAAAATGTTTTATTTATATTCCATACATAAATAGTGGGGTGTTTGGTGCCATCCCAGCGCTCTTCAAAATTCTCTCTGACAGTATCAGTGCTCGCCATCATGCACCAAGCTAGAAATAAATTGCATTTTGACTGGTGATTCACTAGCAGGAAAAGCATTGCAATATAAAAACATGAATAAACAAAATCGCTCATGAGCACATGTGCAGTAGCACAGGGAGGTAATCTACTTTAGGCACGGCCCTTGAAATTAACTCTCAGAATCTGCACACACACATGCACTAAGAAGATTAATCAAATATTTTCCTTGGCCGCCCAATTCAAATGTACCAAATTCAAAACCTTATGGTAATTATTTATTACGTCTACCCAAGAGCTATTGTATGGCCACAGGTAACGCAAATTGAAGGCTGACTGCAAGTGCCTTATCAGTGCTCCAAATCAGCGCAGTCGGGCCAAAACTGGCCATCCATACAGAACGATGGTGTAAACACATGTTCAGTTTTAAGTTAGCCAGCAAAAACAGACAATGCTTGAAGGCATTAGACTGAGCTGAATTTTAAAACTGGTTTACTTTGGACACCAAGCTCAGATAGAGCAGAAAGGCTTACAAATGAGAATTTTGGAATTAAATTATTATTTCAAGTATGCTGCACAGCCTCTAAAACGGGGGCTTTTAAAATCCAGGTATTTTGGGAGACTCTAGTTTGTCTTAGAACTAAAAAAAAAAAAAAAGAATAGTTCTAAAAGTGTAAAATAAAGTCTTACAAAAATAATAAATTAAAAATAAAATTAAAACTAATAATATAATAAAAAATATCAAAAAATTATAATAAAACATATTGTACAGTATTTATTTGCTGTTTTGAACACACAAAGCAAAAATGAACATTTCAGAGGACAGCTCCAGACAAAAAAGACAGAACATGGCTGAACATGGCTGTCTGGGTTTTCTGGTATTGTGTATCTACATTTCTGAATACTCAATTTGGATTTCTGTGAAATGGATAAGTATTAGGTCTCAGTGCTTCTCAGCATACAACTGCTGTCCTAAACAGAGCAAGATGATGAAGGACACTGGACATCAATTATTAAATGGAACCATTTTTATTCAGAATCGGGTATGGGGAAATAATTGGAAAATTGGCTTTTCCTATCCTTCCCTCACAAAGATTATAGCATTTCTCTGGTGAAGACATCTTGTGTTGTCAAGATCTGGAACGTATTGGAAATCTAAGCTGTGTGGCTGGTGAGCAGCTGGGTATTTTGTAAGCCAAAGTCAACTTTAGGTCTGTGATCTGTTGAGTTCTGCCACGGTAGAATGGTTTGTCCCTCAGTAAGCTGGGAGAGGATGTAAACAGCTTGTCTGCAGACTGAACTAACATTCAGATTTATCTGCCCTTTTTGAAGCTGGGGTGACCATATCTCATTGGTCTCGTCTGGTTTTTAACATTGCATTGTTGAAAGTCATGTAAAGTTCAGGTCTGTTCTCTTTTCAGCTTTTTTAAAATGTAGGGACACTTCACTAAACATTGAGCAAACTGTACCAGATTGATTTGATACATATCAGTGGTGCAACTCTTTCATCCTCTAAAAAGTTTTGATGTGCATCTGCTGTTGCACTTGTAGAACGAGTAAACATGTATTTCCCCTACAGACTAAAGCTTCTACAGTCATTGGACAACTTCTGCAACTCATTTCTTACTGACCTACCTACAGTACATCTACCAGATAGTCCATCAATTACACCCAAAATGCTACCATTTTATTTGGATTTAAACTCGTTTCATGTTACGTTACAACACATTGTCATATTATCTAACACAATGGATTCTCAAAAACAACTTAAACCAGATGTAAAGCCTGATGGAAAACCACTGGGCAACAATAGTTTGTTTTCTTTTTAGCTTGGAATTTAGAGGCAGGTACACTCTTAAAAATAAAGGTTCTTCAAGCGATGCCATAGAAGAAAATGTTTTGGTTCCACAAAGAACAATTCAGTCAAAGGTTCTTTAAAGAACCATCTCTTTCTCACCTTTTTATAATCTGAAGAACCTTCTTTCGCCACAAAGAACCTTTTGTGAAACAGAAAGGTTCCTCAGATGTTAAAGGTTCTTTATGGAACCATTTAGACAAAAAGGTTCTTCTATGGCATCGTGAAGCACCTTTATTTTTAAGAGTGTAGCCTAAACATAAAACCTTAACATAAAACATAAAAGTGAGCAATAAAGTATAAATAATGACACATCAGACTCCTTGAATGGTTGTATAGGAAAGCAAATAAATTAAAAGGTTAGTTTCCCCAAAAATGAAAATTATATCAGTTACTCACCCTCAAAAGTCGTGGTGGGGAAGTCGTGGCCTAATGGTTAGAGAGTCGGACTCATAACCCAAAGGTTGTGGGTTCGAGTCTCGTACCGGCAGGGACTGTAGGTGGGGGGAGTGAATGTACAGCACTCTCTCCCACCTTCAATACCATGACTGAGGTGCCCTTGAGCAAGCCACCGAACCCCCAACTGCTCCCCGGGCGCCGCAGCATAAATGGCTGCCCACTGCTCCGGGTGTGTGTTCACGGTTTGTGTGTGTTCACTGCTGTGTGTGTGCACTTTGGATGGGTAAATGCAGAGCACTAATTCTGAGTATGGGTCACCATACTTGGCCACATGTCACTTCACAAGTATTTGCAAACCCTTCTTTCGATGATAAAACACTATACAAAAGAGTGCTTTCCTGTTGAAAGCTTTTGTCCATCTTTCAAACACAAATGAAGATATTTTAATGAAAATTAAATGAAACCTGAAACTTATTGATTCATATGGAGGACTTCATGTACTTTTTGAAGCAAAGTTTTGGTGGAATGGACCTTCAGTGGAGGGACAGAAATCTTCCAGGTTTCATGAAAAATATCTTAATTTGTGTTTTGAAGACGAATGAAAGTCTTATGGGTTTCTAATGACATGAGGATGAGTTAATTGTTACATACATTTCATCTTTAGGTGAACTGTCCTTTTAACAAAAAACATACAGACTTTAGGTTTAGAATCTCAAACACTTCAAACACAACTTATAAAGTATGCGACTGATAAAAACCTTGTAATTTTTGTGTGTAATATGCATTTTAATCCATAACAGACTGAATGGACAGACAGTGTTTGGGATTGAGGTCTGAGGCTCAAAATACCCATTTAACTGTACTACAAATGTAAAAGACTCATAGACTCATCTTGACTATAGCTTAACAATACCTTTTACACTACTTTAGTGCCATGCTTAAGGTGTTCTTCTAGACTGTTGAAGTCCAACCTTGGCACTTAACTTATATTTTTAGCTACTTGAGACAATTACCTCTTACACATTGTGCACTTTCGAATGGACAGACAGTGTTTGGGATTGAGGTCTGAGGCTCAAAATACCCATTTAACTGTACTACAAATGTAAAAGACTCATAGACTCATCTTGACTATAGCTTAACAATACCTTTTACACTACTTTAGTGCCATGCTTAAGGTGTTCTTCTAGACTGTTGAAGTCCAACCTTAGCACTTAACTTCTATTTTTAGCTACTTGAGACAATTACCTCTTACACATTGTGCACTTTCTTGTACAGTACATTTTGTTGGAAAGAAAGTGTCATACTGACATACTGTATCGCACTAGTTTCACAAATGCAGACAGTAACTAATGTCTGATGCTCCTAAACATTTAAGTCATGTACACTGACTACCATAAAAATAGACTTGAATAACTCAAATACTTGAAGCAATCATGCAAATGTCCCTCAGTGCTCATTTCCTCAAACGTTTTCCCATTTATCCATGTTTTCACTCAAGCTGCGCTCATCAGTTTGACTTCAAAGAGATGAAATGAAAGAACGGTGTGAATGTGATGTTATAGTTTTATGGGAGATAGAAAGTGATAACCTTGATATCTTTAAATTGAGCTTTTAAAGGTTATCATGAAGTAAATTGCCCCTTTCACAAAATTGTCCAGACTTTAATTCTACATTAAGCACGTCTGGGGGTCAGGTCAGAGGTCTGTATTTAAAAAATTAAAAAATAAATAAATTCAATGCTTCTTTTCCACAACATACCACACAACATAGGTTTTGCATGACTTCCTGTGCATTTCAAAACCTAGCTTTCCTCCCAACTCCATTTTTTAAAGAGGTTACTGAAGTTTTTTAAGATGGATGTATCCTTGGTTACAGGGCGAGTGGACTGTTATGCCCAAGTTTGAAAGCATTCCCAGTGGTCTTCATGTTGTGTGCATGGCTGATCAGTGCTCAGGCAGGTCTTAGATGAGGAATGAGGCAGGTGTGGACCTTGGAGGTTTGGGTGATAGCCTTTCAGCCCATGATTCACTGAGGCTCTTCTATAGTCTGACACTTTGCAAGCTATGATTGAGTTTGCAATTCAGCTCTTCGCTCTGCTCTCCTTACTGCTTTCAGAGTAAATAAATTGTGAAATCATTAGAAGTCATGGAAGCTATGAACACCTGGTGCATCATCCACATATTAAGCTCTCTGACACAACTGAGAATTCAATGCAAAAGCTGAAAAAAATGAAAGAGTTGACGTCATTGGCAGACACATGGACAAATTCTGTTGCAAAAACCACATTAACAGGAACATTTAAAGGGATTTTCTCAACTACCTTTCAAGGCCATTGAGACACAGACGGTTTTGGTTTCATGTCTTTAACTGTGTCCACTGACCAATGAGCTGCGGGTCAGAGGGTCGTGTTCTGGCTTGCTGAAGTCAGCAGGATCATCATCCTCTCATTTTTCTCACCATGGCTCTGCCACAGTGCAAGGTTTTGATCAGTGGCCAGATTCTTTTCACACTTCCCCTTGCTTATTGGAAACTGATGGAAAAATTCCATCTCGTGTGAGTGTGGAGAGAGTGATAGAGGTTCAGAGCATTTAACATGATTTGTGAGCAACCAGTCTTGGACTCAGGGGATAATGCTATTGGTAATCAGGGACAATAGATACAACATTTTACATGATATATAGCAGAGGATGTACCATATTTGAAAAGAAATAAATCAATCATGAGGGTAATTTAAAAAAAAATTGCGTTTACAGCTAATGTAAATGATTTTAAAGTCAACATTTAGTCAAAATTGTTTTCTTAAAGCAAGTTACGAATTTAATTGTGATTACTGAAGAAAATCTTAAATTTTATCAACATCTTATTTTTTTATCAAAACGTAAGTTTCTCCACCTCTGAAACAATTACTGTATTGCCCAACACCACAATTTTCAACACTCCCCTTCAACCACCTCACTGAACATCCTGTGTTGAATGTTTTCACTCGGAATAATATCAGACAACAAAAGTAAAATGGGCTCGGAACGGCATCTCATGTTGACTTTAAAGGTTTGACTAAAACTAGCAAAACATGAAAGTTGTGTGTAGGAGTAGGATACAATATATTTATTGTAGGAAGGGGCAGAATCTTGTAGGAGTGGGATTTTTAAAAATCCATTCGGCATGCAGACATCTAGTTCAGAAGGTACGATTTTGGCAAGAATTTCGCCATTTTAGTCTAATATCAGGAATTTTAAAAGATTGTCTTTGTTCAGACCTCATGTCACAGTCACAAAGTTTGACTTCTACAAGTCTTTTTTATCCTGTTTTTTTTTATTTTTTATACAGCAACATAGAAAGACAGTTGCTGTCGCACAGTATGCCATGCTTTTACCAATGATCTCACTGGGATTTCGGGAAAATGTGATGATCACAAAGCCATCTGAAATGGTTTTGAAGCACCTAATGTCTTCAATTTCAATCCGTTGCCTATGCAGCAAATAATATGCAAATACAATTAGATTAAATTAAGTCAAACAAAAACAAATTACAATGATATTGATTGTTAGCTTGCTTGTTATTTTACTTGCCAAAAAGGCTCATTATTAACCATCTCTTGTCCTCATGGGGTTGCTGATAGCATCCTCAAATAATTTCATTATCCCATGAACAGCACAGAAAAAATTGTGAGAATTATGCAGTGTACCCAAGACTGGAATTGAGATTTTCAGATCTCTCTCTGGGGTTGATTGCAATGTTTTCTATCAACATCCTAGCAAAGCACAGATGTCAACAGCAATTCAAACAAACCCATTAGACTGTGTCCTTTTGCCTGGCAAGCTATAATCACGGAAAAATTAGACATGCTTGAAAGTGTGAGAGCATACAAAATAGCAATGAGCGTCATATCTTGATGAAGATATGGATCGATGGTTCAGTCTGGTGCTGTGTCCAGCGTACAGATGATAATTGTGCTGTGTGCGTGGCGTATCTGCATGAGACTGTAGGTCCATAATTGAGGACATGTTTCTGTGATATGTGTAGAAATTATCAGTAATTGCTTCTGACCACATGGCAATGCTAATTTCTTCAATAATCAGGAGAAACATACACATACTAAAATGGTTTATTTGAGTGCCTTAACTTCACAATAATCAAGAAGCTCTAAGTGCTAGCACAAAAAAATTAATGTGTCTCAGCTAATTCAACCAACAACTTGATGTGCCTCCTCCGTAAACTTCACAGTCTTGACATAAATCTGAGATAGAGAGGCTTCATTATCATGAAAAACAGCAAAGAGTTGTTCTGAGAGTCTGGATGTTTAGGAAGTTCATCCCCGAGGGCCATACCAAACTCCTCCAGCTAAAGCTGTGCTAGCCCATTATCACTTCAGTTATACAGAGGCAGACAGTCGTAATCCACATACTTGTGGCATAATGTCAAGAAACAGCGCTATTACAGAGATAAGCACTAGTTCAGACAATATCAGGTGTTCGAACAGTCACAATTTTTTCTGATAAAAGGTGAATTTGAGCATACTTCATTTTTTTTTTTTTTTTTGACTAATATTGCCAACAAACTTGAAAACTGGACTTGGAAAAAAATGAATGACTTTAGCTAGATGCTAAAGCGAACATGCAAAAAAAAAAAAAAAAAATTATAATATCATATTTATTATTTTATCATTTAAATCTCCTGTTTAAAAATAGGAAAATAGATGCGCTATAGTTGTATATAATTATATGCAATATATATATATATCGGTTTATAATAATACACATTTTAAAATTGTATTGCATACCTGCTGCGGTCATAATAAAGACCCATTTCGAATGTTTACATGCTTTTCTTCTCTTTCTGCTCCCAGACGCTGTGGTGGAGCAGTTATGAAGTACTATTCTTTTAAATACTTTCCAGCATTTCAGAAATAAATATGTATGCAAATTACACCAATGGTTTTGAAGCACCTAATGTCTTCAATTTCAATCCGTTGCCTATGCAGCAAATAATATGCAAATACAATTAGATTAAATTAAGTCAAACAAAAACAAATTACAATGATATTGATTGTTAGCTTGCTTGTTATTTTACTTGCCAAAAAGGCTCATTATTAACCATCTCTTGTCCTCATGGGGTTGCAGATAGCATCCTGAAATAATTTCATTATCCCATGCACAGCACAGAAAAACACTGAGAATTATACAGCGTACCCAAGACTGGAATTGAGATTTTCAGATCTCTCTCTGGGGTTGATTGCAATGTTTTCTATCAACATCCTAGCAAAGCACAGATGTCAACAGCAATTCAAACAAACCCATTAGACTGTGTCCTTTTGCCTGGCAAGCTATAATCACGGAAAAATTAGACATGCTTGAAAGTGTGAGAGCATACAAAATAGCAATGAGCGTCATATCTTGATGAAGATATGGATCGATGGTTCAGTCTGGTGCTGTGTCCAGCGTACAGATGATAATTGTGCTGTGTGCGTGGCGTATCTGCATGAGACTGTAGGTCCATAATTGAGGACATGTTTCTGTGATATGTGTAGAAATTATCAGTAATTGCTTCTGACCACATGGCAATGCTAATTTCTTCAATAATCAGGAGAAACATACACATACTAAAATGGTTTATTTGAGTGCCTTAACTTCACAATAATCAAGAAGCTCTAAGTGCTAGCACAAAAAAATTAATGTGTCTCAGCTAATTCAACCAACAACTTGATGTGCCTCCTCCGTAAACTTCACAGTCTTGACATAAATCTGAGATAGAGAGGCTTCATTATCATGAAAAACAGCAAAGAGTTGTTCTGAGAGTCTGGATGTTTAGGAAGTTCATCCCCGAGGGCCATACCAAACTCCTCCAGCTAAAGCTGTGCTAGCCCATTATCACTTCAGTTATACAGAGGCAGACAGTCGTAATCCACATACTTGTGGCATAATGTCAAGAAACAGCGCTATTACAGAGATAAGCACTAGTTCAGACAATATCAGGTGTTCGAACAGTCACATTTTTTTCTGATAAAAGGTGAATTTGAGCATACTTCATTTTTTTTTTTTTTTTTGACTAATATTGCCAACAAACTTGAAAACTGGACTTGGAAAAAAATGAATGACTTTAGCTAGATGCTAAAGCGAACATGCAAAAAAAAAAAAAAAAAATTATAATATCATATTTATTATTTTATCATTTAAATCTCCTGTTTAAAAATAGGAAAATAGATGCGCTATAGTTGTATATAATTATATGCAATATATATATATATCGGTTTATAATAATACACATTTTAAAATTGTATTGCATACCTGCTGCGGTCATAATAAAGACCCATTTCGAATGTTTACATGCTTTTCTTCTCTTTCTGCTCCCAGACGCTGTGGTGGAGCAGTTATGAAGTACTATTCTTTTAAATACTTTCCAGCATTTCAGAAATAAATATGTATGCAAATTACACCGAAGTGCAACGTTACCTTACGATGTTCGGGAGTGCTTCAAAAGGGTTTAAACACTGAATTTTTAATCGATTTCTTCTCGTAAACTCAGAGATGTGGATTCGGACAGCAATTAAATCACCACATGACCTTGATGTTTGTCAAAAAACAGTAAGTAATTCGGCCGGGGATGGTGTGAGAAAAACACAGACATCCTGGATTCGGATGGCATTAAAATCACCAACTGCTCCCTGTAAATGGTGAAAATCACTTACGTCCCCCTGAGAAACAATTACCGTCCGAATAGGGTTTAAGCATGGACCATCACCAGCACTTTACTTTTAGTAGCCTACATACTTAATGCCTGTTCACAGCAAGAACAATAACTATAATGCATTAAAAACTATGAGAATAGAGACTATGACGATGAACAATATCATAGGAAACACTTTTAGAGTGATTTTTTTTCCAGGTGATGAATGATAAAAACATTGACAGTCAATCAGATCCACCAGACTTTAAAGGTGCCATAGAATGGAAAACTGCATTTACCTTGGCATAGTTGAATAATAACAGTTCTGTATATGGAAATGACATACCGTGAGCCTCAAACACCATTGTTTCCTCCTTCTCATGTAAATCTTGTGCATGCAAAAGACCAGTGAAAAATAGGCGAATCAGAACATAACACCGACTGTGATGTTACAGTCGGGATCACTAATAGTTACACCCCCAACATTTGCATATACCCACCCAGCTTCTATGCCAGTCGAACCTGCACAGCCGAATCATCCAAGTAGATGTAACTGCAGACCGGAGATCTCCAAAATGGGGCATGAACTCCAAAAGTGGGCAGAACCTCCAAAATGGGGTGGGGTCTCCTCGCGCAAAGACTTTCACCATTAGCTCTGGCTCCAGCCAATTGTTATTGACTTGCATTTCAAAATACAATTTTATAAATTAAACATTGTTTCTAGTTCATCCAAAATATGCTATATAAGTAAATATTCTCCGTGAGAGCAGAGTCCAAAGCTGTGATTTTTCACGAACCGTTGTGACTTCCGTAAAAAGTTGACGTCAGAACTACACAGAACTACACTTTTGCCAAACCCCCAGACAACATTGCGGAAACATGTCGAAAAGGTTAACTTTAACCACGAAACCAGATCGGCCGATCAGTAACGTTAAACTCTCACTCAAAGGATGGACGATCTGACAGGATTGTTACTATGAGGTGGATCACATCTAACCTGTATAGTAATGTAGCGTCAAACACAATTTTTCATTTGATTTAACAAATCAGTTATTCATTAGATTAACAAGTCGTCACAGACCCCTCACCCAATAGACTGGGCGCCAGGATGTCTGCGAATGACCACAGGCCACTAGTTACCATGGCAACCACGACACCTTTGCTAGACCAGAGCCATTTACGACCTAATGGAATGTGAGTAGGGAAAATCACTGCCTTTTCCATAGGAAGAGACACAGTGCACAGTAGAAATTGACTATTTTCTAATTAATCCATAGGAAAACCTTTCTTTGAATGAACACACATATCCTTCAGGTCATTGTGTATGTTGTCTTTGAGATTTTATACTGTTTTATGCAGGCTTATGATGGAAACACTCATTCCTGTCATCTTACATATATGTAACCCTACCATGTTTAGTATCTATGAATTAGTGAATTCGCCTTCTAAACGAGAGTGTATATTATATGTTTGTACATAGGCAATATATTAGTGTCCTGAGAATCTTTAGTAATTTAGTAATTTGTTCCATTTGCAAATTACCATGCCCTCACACAAA
>NW_015505368.1:385522-385926 GCF_001515645.1 Sinocyclocheilus grahami
CTATATGTAATCCTACCATGTTTAGTATCTATGAATTCGCCTTCTGATGATCTAAACGAGAGTGTATATTATATGTTGGTACATAGGCAATATATTAGTGTTCCTGAGAATCTTTAGTAATTTCGATTCAAGTTCCATTTGTAAATTACCATGCCCTCACACAAAGGGTCGTAAAACCCTCCAGCAATTGCAACCTCCCGCTTGGAATTTCAGCCTTTCTCATTGGACAAGCCATCTTGAGAGGCGTGAATCTTCTCCGACCTTAAAGGCCTTACACCAAGGACCCGCCCAGAGTCGGTTGTTCGGTTAGATTCTAAGATGAAGACATGAGCTAGAAAGCTTCTGCAACCTGCTAAGTTCGTGCCAGGCTTCGGCCTTGACTTTTCCATTCACCAAGATTCTCT
>NW_015505368.1:385941-386188 GCF_001515645.1 Sinocyclocheilus grahami
AACTTCAGCAAAGATCAACTTGAACCTTTGGACTGCATCAAGCCTTTCTTTCAGACAGACGAGACGTGCAAGTATTCAAACTTAGTCTTATTAATTGATACATTACGTATCATTTGCACCTTTTTACAAAGGTGTGTTTGAACTGAGAATATGATGTTTCCTTCAGGCGGTAGATCTGCTGAATATGTTCCATAACTTCATTTTCTTATTCTCTCTCCTCTTTACTGAGTTAAGCTTTAACCCTTTC
>NW_015505368.1:386601-389705 GCF_001515645.1 Sinocyclocheilus grahami
ATTTCCCTTAACCAGGAAATTAACGTTCTTAGAATTGACAGACAGTTGACCCTGAGAGGTCAAGTAAATATCTACAGCGGATCTAAATATTTATAATTAATTATAACTAGTTATGATTAATTATTCATATTTCCCCATGAGCTGATTCGCTACAGTAAAGACAAACTCACCGTGCCTATCTAGTCATGATGAAGATGTATATATATTTCAATTTCAGCAGGCAACTATTTTTACAGCTACATTATTGTTCCAGCCACAATTAATCACAACAATGTATATACAATTACAAATGATTATATATAAATTGTCAGTTTTGTTGTTTTATACACATGCACACAGACATTATTTCATACACGACATAGTCGTGAGATGCAAGAAACATAGACATATGGCAAGAAATCAGTAGACGCACCCATAACAACAAAAGGCAATACTCTATTGAACCTTTTCTGATAAGAAGTGTGTGCTGCAAATGCAAGCATTTTTTGACGATCGTTTCTGTCCAGTCTGCTCATTTTATTACGTTTAACCACAGCTCTCGTAATTTTTTTGTCTGGCAGTGGCAGCAGATATGCGATCAAATTTCGAATTTGAGGCTGTATTACGTCGATTCTGGCACCCAACATCACAACAAGATGATATTTTAAGCTCCTCATGTAGCCGGATCTGCGCTGGTTTGAATGGGCCGCCTCCAGTTTCCCCTTTGTTTTGCTGCCTCCAAGCTAGCGCTGTGACGTCGGCTGACCCTAGTTACCTGTGGTTGGCCTGGCCGTGCGTCACTCAGAACACAACAGACCAATCAGAAGAGAGGCTCATGAATATTAATTAGACAGGCCAAAATCGACCAGTTCTCAGCAGAGCTCCTGAGAAAGGAGCTGTAAAAATATATTGAGATGGTTTTTGGTACTTATACTGCAAATATATATTCTTAAGGACGTCAAAACCTAAAATAAAACTCCAGAAAGGTGTAAAATATGGGACCTTTAACTGTCTATCTCCTGAACTGCAACTTTCTTTACCACGCAGCGCCAATCCCGCCGTGCAGTCAATTTCGCTGGTTAAGATTAGGGTCAGGTGTGGGGTAGGTTTAAGGGTTTGCATTTTTTGTAGCATAGTGTAGGAAATCAACACTTTAATTGACACAACCAATACATTCTTTAGAATCAGCTGTGGGGTGGAGTTTGCACTAAAGTGGATTGGGGGAAATAATTGTGCATGTGTGTCATGTGCCTGTCTGTCAATAGGAGGAAGCCACACCCTTTTGGAGCTCCCACCCCATTTTGGAGTTCCTGCCCACATTTGGAGATCTCCAGGCTGCAGTTATACCCTTCTCAAATCATCAGATGTTCTACAGGTATTGTGAAGAAACAAGCAAGGATAATAGCGAAAATGGCAGATCATGGAAATAAATGAATGAGTTCCAGGCTGTGAAGGGGATGTGATGTGCAGGGATGGGTTGGTGTTGCGTGTTCTAATAAAATAACGCGAGCCACTAAAGGGACATGTTTGCTGCTTGCTAGACTGTTATATTACAGTACATAAGATTTCACTTATCACATAAACAGAGTAAGGAGAGATGACTGAGGATGATGACAAATGATTTACAGATCCTGAGCACCACTGATAAGCATCTGATCTTGTAAAATATGTGGTAAGTAATGCCGCTGTAGTTCACACAGCAGGTACGATCGCAAATCTCTAAAGTTAAAGTAAAAAGTGATCATGCACTCGAACGCAGTTTCAATGGCCCTGATGCCCGCATTTTATATACAGAACGATATAACTGCGAGGGAGAGTATTGAAATATATGTTTTCCTTGTGTTTCCTTCCTGCTGTGTGAGCTACAGAAATGAGCCGCACTGTAAAACAGCCAATCAGAGCACAGCTCAACATTGATCCGCACTGTGAAACAGCCAATCAGAGCAGAGCTTAACATCCCAGCCAACATGTATATGTGGTCCACACATGGTTTATGCTGGGTCTACATGGGTACCAGGTGGGTATGGTCCCAAAATGGGCATCTTATCTGGGGCCCACTTGGGTCAGCTAAGTAGGTCCCACATTGGCAAAAACAGATGGGCTCCATATGTGGGATCTAGTTGGGTCACAAATGGGAAATGAGTGCATGGGCTCTAAATGGGCAACACAAATGGGGCCCATATGGGTTTAACAAATGGGTTAGACATTGGCAAATACAATTAATCCCATATAGGTTGCCTACACAGGCCCAAGGTAGTACCCACATAGGCAACCTCTATATGTGTTCTGAATGGGGAAACACATATGGGGCCCTCTTGGCCAAACCATACTGGCTCGACATGGGCAAACACAATCAGTCCCATATAGGCTGCCTACACTGGCCCAAGGTAGTACCTACATAGGCAACATATATATGGGTTCTGAATGCGGAAACACAAATGGGGCCCTCTTGGTCAAACCATACTGGCTCGACATGGGCAAACACAATCGTTCCCATATAGGCTGACTACACTGGCCCAAGGTAGTACCTACATAGGCAACCTCTATATGGGTTCTGAATGCGGAAACACAAATGGGGCCCTCTTGGTCAAACCGTACTGGCTCGACATGGGCAAACACAATCGTTCCCATATAGGCTGACTACACTGGCCCAAGGTAGTACCTACATAGGCAACCTCTATATGGGTTCTGAATGCGGAAACACAAATGGGGCCCTCTTGGTCAAACCATACGGGTAAAACATGGGCAAACACAATCGTTCCCATATAGGCTGACTACACTGGCCCAAGGTAGTGCCCACATAGGCAACCTCTATATGGGTTCTGAATGGGGAAACACATATGGGGCCCTCTTGGCCAAACCATACTGGCTCGACATGGGCAAACACAATCAGTCCCATATAGGCTGCCTACACTGGCCCAAGGTAGTACCCACATAGGCAACCTCTATATGGGTTCTGAATGGGGAAACACATATGGGGCCCTCTTGGCCAAATCATACTGGCTTGACATGGGTAAACACAATCAGTCCCGTATAGGCTGCCTACACTGGCCCAAGGTAGTACCCACATAGGCAACCTCTATATGGGTTCTGAATGGGGAAACACATATGGGGCCCTCTTGGTC
>NW_015505368.1:389872-390557 GCF_001515645.1 Sinocyclocheilus grahami
TTTCAAAATCTATACAAATGGTTCAAAATATCCAGAAAATGGTCACTGTGCAATATGAAGAACGGGTTACAGAAAGCCAATTATCTATTAAAATAATTGGATTATAGTGGCTTTGAGATGGGTAGAAGAACTCAAACCCCTAGCAACAGCTGCCTGATTCCACAGAAGTACTCCAGAGTTTAATGGTCAGTTGGTTAGTAACAGATAATTAAATAGCCCAATGGAAGAAAGATATAATTGAAATTCATGTTTCTGATGGAAAAATCCAGAAATCGTGTTTGCAGCATGACACATATGTTCAGAATAAAGTTCCATTCAGTTAGCATATTGTGTTTTGTGTTCAGTATTCTTTTTGAACCAACAGTACAGACTTTTCTTTTCAGTCTAGTTGGCACATGACCAACTTTAAAAGTTGAAATATGATTGAAATAATGTCAGTTGCTGTTTTAACGTTTACACAATGTTGATATAAAGTTTAATGCTAAATCATTGAAAAATGTTTTTAACAAAAACAAATCATTAAAGAAATACAATTTTAAAAATCTATGTTGAATCAATGTCATGTCATTAACAAGAAATATCTGCCTTTTGAATTATTATGATCATTAATATTTTATTTATTAGCATTTTATGATATTTTGATCAAAACACCTCTTCAAAAATCCAAATGTATATGTACAAATAT
>NW_015505368.1:390792-391806 GCF_001515645.1 Sinocyclocheilus grahami
TGATTGGCTAATCTGACTGTCATCCACGAAACTGGCCAATGACAAAAGTGCGCGCCTTCTTACTAGTCAGGTTTGAAAATATACGTCAGTTTGGTGGTGTGTTTGCTACTGATCCGCGAGATAACTCGGTCACTCAGTTCCTGATTATGTGCCTGTTAAATTCTTATTTTAAACTAATATGAGCTGTGACATGTCAACGGAGAACAGAAGCTGGAGTGTGAACACAGAGACTGCGTGTGAGGTCCTGCAAACATATGGCAATATCAGGTAACAAAACGTTTTTTCAGTCAAACCAACGTAAAGTTATGTTTTGTGTCCATAATTTATGTGAGTGAGAGGAAATCAAAGTGAGAGGTTAATCGCGATTAGTAACGTTAGTTATGTATTTCAATGCAGCGTCCGAATGAGCTGTGTGTTTGTATTAATGTCATCTAGTTTTAAACTCAAACTCGTGAGAAGTAAAGAAACATCGGAATAAGTACAGTGAATGAGAAAACTGCAATTTACACTCGGAAACACTGGAATCTGTAGGAAAGTTGAGATGTTTTATATTTGTTATGTTTGTGTCGATGACAGTTTCGGAGTTATTTTTATTTCACCTCTTCAAATACTGATAACTGCTAATGATAAGATATTGGTTTACATTTTTAGATCAAGCACACGTTTTTCAGGGAAAACAGGCACCCAACACAGAGACTACAGTAAGATGTTATTCAGTTTTAACCGTTTCTAGACCTCACATTGGGATTAATATCTTAAGTATGATTCTAATCATAAGTAACGTTACATTTATAAGATATTGCCTCCACTAGTGATAGAAAATGAGTAACTTTTTTTTCCTGTTGTCTGTCTTCCTCTGAGGTGGCACAAAAAAAGGGGAATAGAACTTGTCACCATCATCAGTCCTTTATTTAATTCACTGGAGAACATCACAACCTTCAGATGTGTCATATCAGGATAAATGCTGCTGCAGGGAAAATTATATGAAGGTTGGTTTGATTGTGGTGTACAAAT
>NW_015505368.1:392592-405393 GCF_001515645.1 Sinocyclocheilus grahami
ATTAACAAGAAATATCTGCCTTTTGAATTATTATGATCATTAATATTTTATTTATTAGCATTTTATGATATTTTGATCAAAACACCTCTTCAAAAATCCAAATGTATATGTACAAATATAATTATTGTCATTAGTAACAATAATTAAAATGGATGCAGTTTTAATCTCAAAAGAGCAGTGAGATTTTGTGTGGATTTACAATTTTGTGTAGGTACCTACAGTTTGCAATTCATTATTACATTTTTATTCATACACTGAACTAAACAAATAATACAGCCTAAAAAACACACATTTCTTTAAAAAAAAAAAACTATTTTCTTTCATTACCACTCTGAAACAATTGCAATTGGTTGTTTCACCTGGTTGCTTTCATCATGATTGGCTAATCTGACTGTCATCCACGAAACTGGCCAATGACAAAAGTGCGCGCCTTCTTACTAGTCAGGTTTGAAAATATACGTCAGTTTGGTGGTGTGTTTGCTACTGATCCGCGAGATAACTCGGTCACTCAGTTCCTGATTATGTGCCTGTTAAATTCTTATTTTAAACTAATATGAGCTGTGACATGTCAACGGAGAACAGAAGCTGGAGTGTGAACACAGAGACTGCGTGTGAGGTCCTGCAAACATATGGCAATATCAGGTAACAAAACGTTTTTTCAGTCAAACCAACGTAAAGTTATGTTTTGTGTCCATAATTTATGTGAGTGAGAGGAAATCAAAGTGAGAGGTTAATCGCGATTAGTAACGTTAGTTATGTATTTCAATGCAGCGTCCGAATGAGCTGTGTGTTTGTATTAATGTCATCTAGTTTTAAACTCAAACTCGTGAGAAGTAAAGAAACATCGGAATAAGTACTGTGAATGAGAAAACTGCAATTTACACTCGGAAACACTGGAATCTGTAGGAAAGTTGAGATGTTTTATATTTGTTATGTTTGTGTCGATGACAGTTTCGGAGTTATTTTTATTTCACCTCTTCAAATACTGATAACTGCTAATGATAAGATATTGGTTTACATTTTTAGATCAAGCACACGTTTTTCAGGGAAAACAGGCACCCAACACAGAGACTACAGTAAGATGTTATTCAGTTTTAACCGTTTCTAGACCTCACATTGGGATTAATATCTTAAGTATGATTCTAATCATAAGTAACGTTACATTTATAAGATATTGCCTCCACTGGTGATAGAAAATGAGTAACTTTTTTTTCCTGTTGTCTGTCTTCCTCTGAGGTGGCACAAAAAAAGGGGAATAGAACTTGTCACCATCATCAGTCCTTTATTTAATTCACTGGAGAACATCACAACCTTCAGATGTGTCATATCAGGATAAATGCTGCTGCAGGGAAAATTATATGAAGGTTGGTTTGATTGTGGTGTACAAATTGTTTGTTTTTTTAAGCTACAGTTGTGTTTACCTTGCTATGATATCTATGGAAAGGGTAAATTTTTGTGAATCCTCTGTCTTTTTTTTCCCCGTTCACACTACAAGCAACACGCAACGTCAAAGCAACACGATCCCATTCATTTCAATGGAGAGCTGGTGATTTCCGGCGACAAGAGCGACAGAGGCCGTTGGTGACCGGATGGGGCATGTCCAGCGATGCTACAAAGTTCAGAATCCTTCAACTTTATGCAAATGAAGAGCGACTTTCGGGAGCAACAGCCAGTAGGAAAGAAGATGGTACAGCTCATGTGATCGTTCTCCTCTCAGCCGTAGATAAACATATGCAATGGGAAAAAGTAGGCTCTGCTTCTCATTCATTTTTGTTTGTATGTACGGATTTAATTTGTATTTGTTATATTTAGTCTTTTGCCTCCCAAATGTTTGTAATTAGCAGCAAGAAACCTGATTCGCTGTGAAGGCAACCAGTAGTGAGAACGCCCACTAGCAACCTCATCGCCAGCCCATGAACGCAGCTTGATTACTGGCCACTTGGAGGAGGATTGTCCTTTATCTGCTACACTGCACTGTCACTTCTGGTATGGATTCACTGACCTTTTGTGATATGCGAGATGTTTTGATTTTACTAAATGTAATAATTTTACTTAATTTGATTTTACATAATTTACTAAAAGGGACCGTTCACCCCAAAATGAAAGTTCTACCATCATTTACCCTTCATCACCCTTATGTTTTTCCAAACCTAATTATTTTCAGGTGGGCTTTAAGCATATTGTCTTGTTGGGCCCACCCTAACACCCTAACACCCAGATAGGTTTTGCATATGATCCCTAGTTGGGCCCCACCTAAAGCCCAGGGAAATCCTGCATAAAACCCACATGGGTAAGTTGCACTGGGCCAGCATGGAACCCGTGGACAAACCCACTTACAACCCCTATTTAGATGGGACCCAGATGGGCTTTGCATATCATCCCCAGTTGGGCCCCACCTAAAGCCCAGGGAAATCCTGCATTAAACCTAAATGGGTATGTTGCATGGGGCCAACATGGAACCCGTGGACAAACCCACTTACAACCCATATTTCAGCCCATGTAGTAACCTTGTAGTACCCACATAAAAAATAAAGCTGGGGCCAAGATGGGTCTTGTGCATGTTGCCCAGTTGGGGCCCACTTGTTGGCAAGTACAATCCCACATGAAATCCATGTGGGCAAATGTGGGCAATTGATATTGGGCCATTATGGAACCCGCAGACAATCCCATTTTGGGCCCACTTTTTCAGCCCATGTCAAACCCACATGGGCCCCACACACAAATGTTGGCTGGGATTAATATTCATGACCCTTCCAAATAAGGTAAAAACAAACCATTTCATTCTTAGGACAAATCCTAGGGTTGTAAATGGACATGTAAAACAGTTTCTGGATGCTCCAGGTACTTTTATAGCACTGACTCTACATATATATACTCTATTTTTCTGTCTGGGCATGGAAATATTCAGGAAAAATTACATGTGATTAATTGATATGGTGATTTGATAGAGACGGAGCAAAGCTGTTAATATCCAAGGGGCTGGAAAATCACTAATCAGTCGGACTGCCACCTCTAACTACATTTTGTGAGTTTGAAATAACCTGGATGAGGAAACATTCAAAACAAACACTTACCCTACAGAAAGAAAGAAGACTTTAGTGCAATTGCAAGAAGAAAGAAACATCTATGAATGTTTTGAGAAAACAGCTTGCTCATTCAATGAGATATTGTGGAGAAATTTCAGTGGTTTGTTGAAGTGGTTGGTTTCTTGAAACTTACCACTCATAGATTATCAGACAAAGAACTGCATCAATGACTTGCATGTGGTGTCAACGGAATACACTGAAAATGTATCTTTAAATGTATCCAACAATTTGTAAAAAAGACTGGTTAAGTCACCTACTCAGGTTCCTACTTATGTCAGACTGTGTCAGTGGTTCTTAATCGGGGGTCAAGATGATTTAAAATTATTTAGAATAAGGCAAAAACAACTGCAAATCAAAATATTTCCTACGGTCTTGAAATTCAATACAAAACAAAATAAAATAAAATACCACAAAGATAGTTTATACAAATCCTGCACTATATTTTAAGTCTTATAATAGCTATGATAGACTCAAATTTACAGCAGTGTTCACTGATAATTATTGCCTCAGAAATATTATTCACATTTGATTTCAAATGTAAAAATTGCAGTCCTGACCATTTATGCCAATTTGACTTCACTGATGCTTAAACGGCATTGGTTTTCGATGAAAATATGCAGAGAATAGAGAATCAGATTTGAGATTTCCTTTAGATATTTTTAGTGCACATTTTTGTTAAGCACAACATTATTTTAACACAAAGTAGTTTTGGTATGCAATTGATCAACAGAGCACCTACAGAAAGAATACATTCATTTCCAATAAGGTACCCATATGTTATGTGGGATGTGAATGGTGTTATTGTGGCAAAAAGCAATAGTGAAAAAAACACCTTTGTAAAGTATTTTGAGGAGACAGACAGGGCAACGCTGTTCAGTTCTGACTAAGATATCAGCAAAGTTTTTCTATTTCGGCAGTCACAAAGGAAACCTTTTTTTCTTAACTCCGCTCTCAGAACACAATCAGTTTTGTCCAAATGGCCCCTTTGGATAATGATCAATTGCAGTAAAGCTAGCAGAGAGTCTGGGATAATGAGATCCCGTGTCCCTTTTATTCTGCCACAGTGCTGGAGATGTTCAGGTCCAGCTGTGGAATGACAGATGATGAATAAGAAGAGAGTTTTGCTGGAAGAAGAGAATGGGAAAGCTGTTTTATCAGTTGGAGTAAAAACGCAGTGTAATGTGCACCCTTTTTTCATTAGTCCGGTTTGCTGCCCCTCCGCCTATGTCTCTGTGACCAAGTATGAAAGAAGCCCGAAATGAGATCACGACAATTGGAAAAATTCCCAGGGATGTCATTCAAATCTAAAAATAAGAGGGCAAGTCCATTATAGATCTTGTGGCCTGAAAACAGAAAACTGATGTTATGGGAAAGTAGAGGATCTGAGAATATTATTTGACAGAAAGAGTGCTATGAAGATTTCTAACATACAGTAGCAATAAAACCGAATTAACACCAAATTAAATTAAATTAAGATTTTCCCTTTGTTTTATTTTATTGTTGTTTTTCTAAGGTATCCAGTCAGTATGTAAATGACAGTCTTCCTTATAAATAAGCAGTCTAGGAGTGTGGCTGTAAGGTACTGTTTGGGTGATTTTCAATGATTTTGACAAGTCCACCATAACTTATAATAAATATGGTTGAATTCTAATGGTAATGTCAGTCGTGCAGACAGCTGAAAACTGTTATTTCTCCTTATCTCCATACTCCAATGGGCCCAAAGCAGGCAGTCGGCAGCCCTCATGCACGCCTCACGCTGAGTGACAGCCTGCCATGTACCGCGGTAAAAACAGCACAGCCAATACCTCACAACCTGACAGTGTCAATGGAAAGTAAAAGCTGGCTATATGATATGAATGACTGCTGAGCTGTATTTTATTCCAGGGGGCTGCTTTTGTAAACCATCGTGTTTACAAAAAAAAAAAGCTTGAGATTTTAAAGCCGCATTATGAGCAGAGACCTTAAACGCCTGAGAATCTGAATGAAATTAAGCCTTCAAATATTTCTCTTTCTCTTCACCTCTTTGGTTTCAGAAACTACAACAGAGGCCCAATAAGTGGGTCGATGATAGTCTGCGCTTGCGAGCCTTGTCATATGATAATCATTAATTCACTCGCTCCACTTCCAGACCAGCCACTGACCCCATCTGACCCAAAAGAAATTGATTCTGCCTCTGA
This sequence comes from Sinocyclocheilus grahami, assembly GCF_001515645.1. Classification (NCBI taxonomy): domain Eukaryota; kingdom Metazoa; phylum Chordata; class Actinopteri; order Cypriniformes; family Cyprinidae; genus Sinocyclocheilus; species Sinocyclocheilus grahami. Next base: position 397,856 of record NW_015505368.1, read on the forward strand.
AATTCAGGCATCAGCACAAGTTTCAGAGGAAAGAGGAAATGGGGAGAGAAAGAAATCAAAGTTCTAATTTTGTTCCAAAACCAAATAAGCTACATTGCTGCCTGCTGCCTATATAGGGAGCAAGTTTCTAAAGCCCAAAACACACTGCATGATTTTAGCAATCCTATAAGATCACTGCATGTCACACTGTGTGACATGGATCTAATAAACTTGGCTACGATGTGTGTAGACTGTACGATGATGACACCTATTGACTCGATACGACGCACGTTACTATAGAAGAATAAAACGTCATCACCATGTGCTAGTGGTAAACAAAAAGAGCATGATAAATCACACTTTAGCAGTTGTATTTTTTATGTGTGCTGAAAAAGTGGAAGTGGCGGAAGAGGAAGGGATAAGAGCTTGAGGTAAGCAGTTTTATGTTTTAGTGCCATGTCGCGTTGATTTTATGTCACATTTTTATTGGCTGGTCAGTAAACGTGGATCGTAGCGGTAAACACACTGTGCGATGATCATTCTGTATCATAGGCTATCTTTGGTTGCAAGACCGTGACAACGGCCATCTTTGAACCTCTCTCACTGTATGACACAGGACCACCGATTAGGAGCCACGATCATAGAAATCGCCACGATTGTTTCACGATACCAATCTTCCATCTGGGACAGCCGAAAATCGTGCAGTGAGTTTCGGACTTAAGGCAGCATCCTAACTGAAAAGAATCCTCAAATAACAGAGTTGGAATGCTCAACAACTTTGTGGATCATACAAACAACACTTTCACAGAAGAAATGCATAGGGAAGCTTACCCTACAATTGATATTAATAGAGTTTGGTGTTAGCATGTTGCTAAGCTAATTGTGTGATATCCTATTGAGAAGAAATATAATACTCTCAAATGCTGGATAAAAATGTCAAATTTTACATCAGATTGAACAATTTTAGTTGATACTTGTCAATTATATTTATACAGTCAACATTTTTCTTGATTTGTCTGCCATCTTAGGTGGATCTTAGGAGATCACTGTAATGCATTCTGGGATTGTCTTCTGCATTAAGGTTACAATACTGCAGCATTTTAGGGAGCACATCTAAAATCCCTTCATAGGGAGCTCACTATAAACAGAGTAGTCACAGAAAGAAAGAGACAGACAGACAGGAGGAGAGGAGACAGAAAGAAAAAGAGAAAGAAATAGAGAAACACCCTCAGCGCTTACAGAATGAAGCGTACACAGTTTAGTTGAGACAGTGTTTAAGTTGGGAAAAGATAAATGGTTCCAATGAGTCAGTTTGATGGAACAGCTGTAGGAAAGCAAGAGAGAATGACACAGGGTCTGTGAGAAGCTGTAATTTAATAGCCTAATTTCCTGCCCGGCCCTGCAGAAATATATTTCTGACGATGACAGTTGATGAAAATGCACCAGGATTTGATTTCCTCCCCAGTGGAGGACAAGTTCAGACCTATCTCTTCTCCAAGGTCCCTCAGGCAAGCATGTTCGGGTGGATGAGTTTGTGTCTGACTGAGTTTGTGTGTGTGTGTGTGTGTGAGTGTGGCAGCTGCATCACAACAACGCATGCATTGATCATTATGAGTTGTTCATTCATGAATGACATAACGCTTCACAAATGTTACAACATAACATTATATTTTAACCAGTCGCACTGTTCTGTTATAAAGGAATAGTGCACTCAAATTCTGCCATTATTTATTCATCCTCATGTTATTGCAAACTTTAATAAAAATAAAACAAAACAAAAAATTTGCTCACCCTCAATTATTAAAAAGCATTAATAAATAAGACGACAAATAACTAAATGACAATATTCTTCATCCTCATGTCATTGCAAAAAAGTAAAATAAAACAAAATAAAATATCTTAGTAAATAATGCCATTTATTCACCCTCATGTCATTGCAAAATAAAATAGCTGAGTAAATGACAGCATTTATTCAACCTCATGTCATTGCAAAATTACAACAAAACGAAAACATAAAATGAGTAATTCATGCCATTTTCTTTTTTGGTGACCTATCCCTTTAAAGCACAATGACAAAAGACCCAACTTTTTATTTTTCAATACATCCCATCAAATCTAGTCAATATCAGAAGGTAAAATATGGCCACAACATTCTAATGCAATCTTAATACTTCCCCCCCCCCCCAGTGGTAGGTCAATAGCAAGTATTCCATACATATCTGCATTACTCTAAGGTCTGTTGTTCAATATGCTGAGTGCACTCTGTGAACTAATAGAAAACGTATGTAAATCAAATCAATAGGATATCCATATGTACACTGCCTACAGCTGTGCGAAGTCACCAAGCAGTTCGCTTAATCTAATAACTGATATCAATAGTTTATTTTGAAACCAAGTGGAGCAAAAAAAGAAAGCAGTGTAATTAGATTGGCACAGCTTGCCTTCCCTGTCTTCTCCTTTCTATTCACTTACAATTAATGGCATGTGTCACTATGGCAGCCAAAGGGCGAGTCATAGAGAATAAATTAATGGCATCTCAGCTTAGAGAAAATATTTCATGTTGAACGACAAATACATATTTGTGTAAAGGAGTTGCCACCAGCTTTGATGGGCGATTCTTAATTATGGATAAAGGACGGCTAGCAGAAAAGCATAAGGTTTGTTTTGAGGTCCTTTGAGATGCTGCAAAGTTGCAAACAAGTAAATGCGTGTTTAGTCATGTTTATTTTTTGCGGTTATATTGGACAAAACAATGATTTCAACGTAAATTCGATAAAATAGGTTGAAATGCAGGTTAGATGTAGCTACATATGGAAAAAAAAATTAAAGTGAATCTTTGGGATTAACAAAAGTAGTGAAATGTTCAAATATTCATTGTTTGTAAATTTCTAACTTGTGGCCATGTTTGGAATGAAATATTCATACACCGCATACTGTGTGGTATAAACTTAATGCCACCCACTATTTTTTATTATTACACAAAATATTACTAAAAAAAATACATGCTAATAACAATAACGGTTCAAAATATTAGTATGCCATATTGTCACATGACCTCATTTTGTGCATGTTTATTCCAGCGAATATTCCAATATCTCAAAAATAAAAATAGTGCAGTTTTATACCAGTTTATGTGAAAAAAAAGAACCTGAATGAAACAAATAAATAAAATTGAGTTAAAATTGCACCTTATATTAAAGGGATAGTTTACCCAAAACTGTAAATTCTGTCCTAATTTACTCGCACACAAAATGTTCCAAACCTGTAAGAGTTTCCTCTTTATTCTAGTTTATTCTTCAAACTATCTTCTTTTGTGTTAAACAGGTTTGGAATGACATGAGGGTGAGTAAATGATGACAGAATTTTCAGTTTTAAGTGAACTATCATTCATTCCAATTAACCTCACTGAAAATCCAGTTTGTCATACTGAAAATTGGTGGTGAAGCTGAGATATTTTGGTAAATGTATTAGTTCATACCATAAAAACACTTGGAGTAGTTTAGTAGTGTACTGTACTATTCTGAACAGTCTATGCTTAGAATAGTAAGTCCAAGACCTCATGACTCAACTTGCACCAGCGCCATAGGCTAACCTTCACAATTGCACTTGTGGAGTGACATGTGCAAAGAAATGGCCAGACAAACTCAGCAATTATTTACATTGTGTCCAGTCAGTCAGTCAGTCAGTCAGGCCTGAGTCAGATGGTAGCCAGACTCATAGACAGCAGGTGAGCTCATAAAAGCTTTCCTTCTACAGCCGGAGGGCACCACAAGAAAATATATTGAGAAAACGTGGTAAGCATGAAAAAACAAGACAACGTTATACAGAGAATAGCGGCAGAGGGAGTCTTGATTTCCAGATAGCATCTCCAACATTGCTTCCTCTTGAACAAAACAATTATATTGGTTGGAAATTACTCCTCAGAAGTGGACACTTTTATTATAATGAAGCGAGACCAAACCTCCAAACTGCTAAGGTGAAATCAACTCGATTTAAAAAGCAAATATGTGTTTATAGCAGTACGCATCAGATTATGGAGCCATTGTCGGCTCTAATTGCGTTTTGCAGAACACAGCCATTGGTATTCATAGAATTCATGTGTGAGTAAATGCCTCCTTCCATCCACAGCCACATAATTGAGGAGGCTGTACAGAGAGTGTGGCGGACGGGGAGAATCTCTGCCAAAGTATTTGGGCGCAAGTCTCAAATCCATAATTAACCTCCCAGGTCCTTCAAAAGGCCATTATAGTGAGGGATCATGCGAGAGAAACTTCTCGCTTTATGGCTGCAGCTGTGTCCCCACTACACTTAATGTGTTTATTTACAGGTTCCTCAGAGTGTCCGCTCAAAAGGTCCTTCTCAGGTGATAGAGCAGCCACATACACGCTGGCCAAAGCCAGGTCCCAGTCGCCCCTCAGCCAACAGAGGCCTTGTTATGAAGAAAAATGGAGGATGGTTGAGAGCAGAAGCTTCTGGAAGGATGGATGGCTGAATTCCAGTCTACGACCTCTTTGTGCATCTGCAAGGACATCTGTGTCGTTTTTGAGGTGCAGGTGCATCACTCAAGCCATTAGAAGATAGGGATACGTCACTGTCCTTACAAATTGACTTGGGAAGAGAGACTTAATTACAGACTTTAGAGATAAAACTGGCTTATTCCGTTAAAATGTCTTAAAACACCTCAAATGGAGCTCTTTGGGATTCTCTGCAGAAATCAGTTCACAGGTAAGCCAACAAGTGATTAATTACTTTAACAAACAACTGCTAAACTAGTACAACATGCTGTTCGTCAGACATACAATTACCAGCAGGACTGTAATTGGCACCATGTTTACTGCACTCCACAGCACATATAAACACACACTACTGTTGCTAATTTGCCAGCACAGTTCAAACAACTGGACTGAGCTAGTTTGTCTTAACCAGCCTGTCATTTGATTGGCTCTTAAAAACCACAGAGTAATAACTACCCTAGTTGTTTTTGTTTTCATCTTGGTGCCAGGCATGAAGTTGGAAAAGTTTGTCTCGATCTACATTTTTGCTAAACACACCTACGCAATTCACTGCAGTTTCCAGCTGAAATGAACACAAGTGGCAGTAAAACACCAACAACTTTTATTCCTTTTCATACAAATTATGATTACATGGGCAGAATGTCCATGTAATAAACACAAAAACACTTAATTTTGTGCAACTCCACTGCATAATGTTATTTTGACATTTTCATTACAAATGTATGGGTTTTCTGACATGCTTTCTAAACTTGCTCGGTAGCTCACCTGGTACCGCATTGCACCAGTCCTGTAAAACACAAGACTTGTATAACACTTAAAGAGCTCAAGATTTGTAGAAGCAAGCTACAGTATAATGGCATGGTTGCTTCAACAAATGCGTTTTCCACTCAATGCGTTTTGTTAACACTATAAATTAGGTTTAGGGTAGGTTTTAGAGTAGATGGTACATTATTTTCAAACGCGAAAATGTTGTTCCAAACCCATAAGAACACAAATTAAGACATTTGTGTCATGTTATTTTTGTTTTCTTTGCTTCATAAAATTAAGGTTGATGTCACATGGACTATTTTAACGATGTCCTTACTACCTTTCTGGGGCTTAAATATGGAAGTGGTGTTGCTGTCTATGCAGTGTCAGAAAGCTCTCAGTCTTCATCAAAAATATCTTAATTGGTGGTCTGAAGATGAAGAAAGGTTTGGAACAACATGAGGGTGAGTAATTAATGACATCATTTAAATTTTTGGGTGAACTATCCCTTTTAGCACCATTCAGTGGACATTTCATTTCTGAACTGCCACAATACATACAGTACAACAACCAATGTAATAAAACCATAATAAAATCTTGAAAGATTCAGATCGGTTTCAAACTGAACATGCTTTTTAGCTCCACTCATTGGACATTTTACTTTATCAGTGTTGCAAAACTTGCAAGAAACAACGTAATATCATTTTGCAGACATGTCGCAACAGGTATGTTTTTCCAATAAGCCTGGGTTGGAAGTTTCAGAAGTGCTAAGAATCTTAGAAATTAAAAATGGTTCCTAAAACTAGATTTGTTTCTATAAGAACATTTGGATAATCCTTCCTATTCCCATGCGGTTTAATCTCAAGCAAAACTCATTAAAACCGTAAGAGAATATCACAAAAGACTTTCAAGCCAATAGGCTCACCACTAACATGATTAAATCATTGATCCCCCCATAAAGCTGGAGGCCTCAAGGTGCAAAATGACCTTTTAATAAAATCAGGGAAATCTGGTTAACCTGAAAATAACTGATCAAAGTTAAGGTCAGGTGACTATGGTGGCATTTTATCCATGTCGCGGTGAAAAAGGTATTTATTTATCCTATTTTTTCTTGCAGCAAGTAGATTTCCTAGTGGTCTGAAGGACTAATTGTAATCCTGTACGAGACAGAGCCATCTCTGACTTTCATTAGGCCCAGAAGAAGGATCTCCATCAAAGTCCACATCAGCTTTCAGGGCCATGATTCTGGGCAAGAGCACATTTTCATTACCGTGTTCTTAACCGTCACCGGACAAACTGGCTGATGCCCTCAATCTGGAGATCACACATATTTCAGTGCGGCTCTAAAGCGCATGAGGTTCAGATAGGCAATCAGTGCACATCCACAGTGCTGAACATTAAAACAGTGAGGAGGATTTAATCATTTTCATCTTGAATGTAGCAATACAGCAAAGGCTTACAAGGAGGAAAAGGAAGTCTTATAATTTCGTAAGCTTGTTATAAGGCAGCCTTGATTATATTTAGTCCAAAGTGAAGACCCTCAAAGCTTCACGCTTTATTAAAATTGTAAATGAAGCCCAATCCAAGGGATCGGCTCCAAAGCTCTTCCATCCTCTTCAACATTCTGCGGATCTTAATTTTCTTCCTATATTGCCAGAAATAAATTTCTTATCTGAGAAAGCCCCTTTTTATTAATGACACTAGATGAAATATCACTTCATTTCAAATTTAATTACAGGCCATAATATTTCCTTCCCTGAACCAGCTGTTAATATTATGCAATTTTTGAGTACAAATGAATATGCCGTGTTCAGAAACATTAACATTTATTGGTTAGGCCATCCGAGGAACTAATGCCAGTCACACTTTCAAAATATCAAGAATCAAAATAAAGTCAACCCGATTCTAAGGTTATACACATTTGGTTTGGCATAAAAGTTTTGTATTAATAAATAGATAAATTAAATGAGAAACACAGATGTGCAAAAGTTTGGGGTGAGCAAATTTTTATATTTACGTGTTCTTGAAAAGTCTTTTATGTTCATCATGGCTTGTTATTACAATTATTATTACAGTTTAAATGAACCGTTTTCCATTTTATCATACTTATAATTTAGTTTATTTCTTTTTATAATCAAAGTGGAAACAGTTGTGCTGCTTAATATACAGTACTGAAAACCATGATACATTTTTGTCAGGCTTTTTCAAAAGTCAAAATTACAGCATTTATTTCAACAAAATATTTTGTAACATTATAAATGCCTTTACTGTCACTTTAGGTCAAATTGATTGAATATA
>NW_015505368.1:405460-408472 GCF_001515645.1 Sinocyclocheilus grahami
TATATATATATATATGTATATATATATATACATATACACACACAACAGAGTTATCTGTTTTTGTAGTATATACATGTAATATATACTTTGTATATATATATTTTTTTTTCAGGTTATTACAAACTAAGATGCATTGATATTCAGAATATGACCACAAATCAGATTAATATATGAATACTCTTGTTCATGTAAGCATAAAACTATTTTTTTTGGCAACATTTCATTTTTTTTTTAGCTGAATTAATTAGTGATTAATTTTGTCAATTTGTATTAAATTGCTCTATTAGCTTATAATTCCTGCCACCATGTTGTCTACAGACTCGAATGCCGTTAAAATCTTTGGAAATAAAGCACTCGCTTCTGTTTTATGACCAAAAATCTAAAATTAAAATGTAAAATAACAAACACGCAATAATTTAAGCTAGGAGGCATTCATCGCTTAACAGAGCCAGTAAGTTCCAATACATTAACTGTCTGTTACTGTCATTGAAATGAGTTAGGATGCACAAACAGAGGGATGCTGATTCGGCAGTTTGCTGCAAAACGCTGCTGCTGGCTACATTTTGATGATGAGAGATGAATAAAGCAAATATGATAAATTAGACGACACATAACGCTACTCTAATTAATTATAATTAATCATTTCAGAGTGTTCTGAGGCATTATTCTAAAATACGGGCTGGTTGATGCATTGCCAGAGTCTGGAACAGTTTGCAGATCATCTCATTACTGAACAGAAACTGATCTGGGGTCAGTCCAATGATGGGAGCATTTCTGAATGTGTCCTGCTTGTTCAGCTCCGCAGATGGAATTTCATCTTAATTGACAGTTATCTCGCTTCATTTGTCATGCAGACAGATGCTTCGAAACGGGGTCTACCTATAATAGTGGCTCCGAGGCTGCACACGGGATGTCGGAGTGAGAGGTTGAAGATGTTATGAAAGATGCCCTCTAGATGGGTCAGTTAGCATGTCATGGTGCCCAACTCTACAACCATTCCTTTCTGTGTTTTGCACTTGCCCTCTGTATTCCTGAAACGCAGTGTTTTTAATCTGTCCGAGCATTGATCCACAGACTGCGCTGTCAGGAAAGGCCTTTGTTTCAGCATGCTACCTTTCAGCTGTCATTTACTGACAGAGCTTAGATGCATCCTGTGTAGCTTTAACAGGAGAAAACCACACACCTCTGACCTTTTAAACCCCTCATCTTTTGCTATTCCTCTGAGCAAGAGCCCCTTGTCCATTCACAGGTTTTGTGAATGTACCTAGGGACCGCTCTATCGAGAGAAAGACATTCAAAGACAGGTACGGATATCCAGCTCCTGTCCAGATGTCGATCGAGCCAAATGGTCCTGGATTTATTGTATGAGCTCCTCATGCATTGTGCATGTGCGGTAAAAGCTGGATGCAGAGCAAGCCAGTGGAGTCAGCAGTTTTACACCTATCGGTTGTTTTTCTCAACAATATGTTCAGACAACTGTGGACATGAAAAAAAGAAGTGTCTTCTCTGGTTCCTTCAAGCATTTGGAATTATTTTAAAGAAATAGTTAAGCCATATATGAAAATTATCATATTTCACCAAATCTGATTGTTCCAAACAAGTATTTTTTCCCTTTCAAAAACACCATAAAATCATCATACAATCATCTATATGACTGTTCCGTGAAATAGCTTTGTGCTCATAACTTATCGTTCCATATGCTGCACCCCTCATATATCATTTAGGGATTCTCCATCCTGCATATTCAGACTGGCACATAGCATTTAGTTACAACATAGCTGAGAACAAACACTTTTTTTATTATTAAAAGACTTTTGAGGTACATTTTCTGGAACTTGACAAACTACACCAGCAGAAGTGTCAAAACCCCCTTCTAAAACTAGTCAACAGTCTGAAAAAACCAGCAAACCAGTTTAGTGAGGTTTAAAATTTTTGTTATTTATTTTTGTCTTAGCAGTTGAATGAAAATATTCTTCACAAATGTTCATTATGTGTTCCACAGAAGGGAAAAAGGTATGTTTGTAATAAAATTAGGGTGAGTAAATAATTACAATATTACAAATAAATAAATTAATAGTTTGAGTGAAAAATAATACCTTTACACTACACTACTATCATCACTGATAATATAAGAACATCAAAAAAGGTTATTGAGCACCAAAACAGCATATAAGAATGATTTCTGAAGGATCATGTAACACTGAAGACTGGAGCAAAGGCTGCTGAAAATTCAGCTTTGACATCACAAGAATAAACAACATTATATAGAATTTTCTTTAAATATAGAAAACTGTTTTAATAATAATAATAACAACATTATATATATATATATATATATAGTGCTGTATAAAGGTTTTTGCCCACTTTCTGTTTTTTACAATTTTTGCATATTTGTCACACTTAAGAGATTCAGACAAACAAATTTTAATATTACACAAAGATAATGCAAGTAAATACAAATCGCAGTTTTTAAATGATGATTTCATTTATTAAAGGAAAAAAGCTGTCCAAACCTACCTGGCCCTACGTGAACAACCCCCTCCTGTTAAATCATGAAAGATTTGTGATTAACCATATTATTTTAGAAAGCGGAGTTAAATTTCAGTAACAAAAACCAGGCCTGATTACTGCCAGACCTGTTGAATCAAGAAATCACTTAAATAGAACATATCTGACCAAGTGATGCATGCTTAAAGAGCAACACATCATGCCGCAATCTAAAGAAATTCAAGAACAGATTAGAAACAAAATAGTTGACATGTATCTGTCTGGAAAGGGTTATAAAGCCATTTCTAAGGCTTTGGGACTCCAGCGAACCATGGTCAGAGCCATTATCCACAAATGGAGAAAACTTGGATCAGTGGTGAACCTTGCCAGGAGTGGCAAGGTCATAGAAGAACCCAGAACAACATCTAAAGAACTGCAGGCCTCACTTGCCTCAATTGAGGTCAGTGTTCATGATTTAACAATAAGAAAGAGACTGGGCAAAAACGGCATCCATGGGAGAGTTCC
>NW_015505368.1:413899-417396 GCF_001515645.1 Sinocyclocheilus grahami
AAGGTCATAGAAGAACCCAGAACAACATCTAAAGAACTGCAGGCCTCACTTGCCTCAATTGAGGTCAGTGTTCATGATTTAACAATAAGAAAGAGACTGGGCAAAAACGGCTTCCATGGGAGAGTTCCAAGGCAAAAGCCATTGACAACCAAAAAGAACACAAAGGCTCGTCTCACATTTGCCAAAAAATATCTTGATTATCCCCAAGATTTTTGAACAGATTAGAAACAAAATAGTTGACATGTATTAGTATGGAAAGGGTTATAAAGCCATTTCTAAGGCTTTGGGACTCCATTTTTGAGTAAATATTCTGTGGATTGATGCAACAAAAGTTGAACTTTTTTAAAGGTGTGTGTCCCGTTACATCTGGCGTAAAACCAACGCAGCATTTCATAAAAAGAACATCATACCAACAGTCAAACATGGTGGTGGTAGTGTGATGCTCTGGGGGTACTTTGCAGCTTCAGGACCTGGACGACTTGCCATAATTGATGGAACCATGAATTCTGCACTCTATCAGAAAATCCTGACGGAGAATGTCCGGCCGTCAGTTTGTGACCTCAAGCTCAAGCGCACTTGGGTTATGCAGCAGGACAATGATTCCAAACACACCAGCAAGTCCACCTCTGAATGGCTCAAAAAAAACAGGAGTTAAATCCGATTGAGATGCTGTGGCATGACCTTAACCAGTCCATTTATGCTCAAAAACCCTCCAATATTGTGGCTGAATTAAAACAATTCTGCAAAGAGTGGGTCAAAATTCCTCCACAACGATGTGAAAGACTCATTTCCAGTTATCGCAAACGCTTGATTGCGGTTGTTGCTGCAAAGGGTGGCACAACCAGTTATTAGATGTAGGGGGCAATTACTTTTTCACATAGTGCCAGGCAGGTTTAGACAGCTTTTTTCCCTTAATAAATGAAATAATTATCTTAAAACTGCATTTTGTATTTACTCGGGTAATCTTTGTGTAAAATTAAAATTAGTTTGATGAAAGTCCGGGAAAGTTTCCAGTCCAATGATCCAGTAAGCGAATGCATTCAAACAATCCGTCCAAAACAGGGCTAATATAAAGGAAACCAAGCTGATTACATCAGAGATTGCAGAGAGAACAGAGACTCGCGTTGCATTTTCAGTGAATTATTCATTCCAGTGTGTTTCGCTTTTAAACACGAGCTCTATCATATTCTGTGATTGTCTCTGAAGAGCGCGAGCCCTCACACGTCACACACACCATGTGAAGTACAGACTGAAAGGAAAGTAAACACATCCCACCGCTGTATGGCCAGATGAGACGCAAACTATGTTTTCTCGACTGGATAACCAGTCTCGCTAGTAAAGTTTTGATGGATGAAGACTGCAATCAAGGTAAAGGCGATTGCGGTGGCGTACAGGAGTCGTACAGTAAGCATGCGTGAGTCTGTTATAATAATGCATGTATGAGTGCTCTTGACGCACTGATCACACATTGTATGTATGCACAGGCACAGATATTTCCATACAATCACATTGTTGCCACACACGTTCACGATAATGTTTTAGTTTGTCATGTTTATGTTGCTGTGTTTAGTTATACGGAATGGATCCGTGTACTGTAGTAGATATATGCAGGCAGTTGGTTTAGGGTTTTTTTTTGGCATCTCCATGTGGTCCTGTTCAGTATCGCAACTTGGCTTCTCTAAAATGTAAAAAAGCTCTTTTGTACACATACTATAAAATTATGATTTTTTTTCCTTTCATATGTGCTTATATGGGCTCCTTTATATCATTTGGTTCTTTGGTGTCCTTTTGGAGTTTCTAAGTGTCTTTTTTTAGAAAGTCATCTAAATTTATCTTGGAAAAAAGCTTGCAGAAAATATAGATTTTTGAGAATCACCCTTCAATCTTTTGGTTTACTTTGCTGGATATAGCAAAGCTTAATTTCATGAAATGTGCGATTAATCACAGAAAAAGGATGTGATTAATACCTCTGAATGGCTCAAAAAAAACAGGAGTTAAATCCGATTGAGATGCTGTGGCATGACCTTAACCAGTCCATTTATGCTCAAAAACCCTCCAATATTGTGGCTGAATTAAAACAATTCTGCAAAGAGTGGGTCAAAATTCCTCCACAACGATGTGAAAGACTCATTTCCAGTTATCGCAAACGCTTGATTGCGGTTGTTGCTGCAAAGGGTGGCACAACCAGTTATTAGATGTAGGGGGCAATTACTTTTTCACATAGTGCCAGGCAGGTTTAGACAGCTTTTTTCCCTTAATAAATGAAATAATTATCTTAAAACTGCATTTTGTATTTACTCGGGTAATCTTTGTGTAAAATTAAAATTAGTTTGATGAAAGTCCGGGAAAGTTTCCAGTCCAATGATCCAGTAAGCGAATGCATTCAAACAATCCGTCCAAAACAGGGCTAATATAAAGGAAACCAAGCTGATTACATCAGAGATTGCAGAGAGAACAGAGACTCGCGTTGCATTTTCAGTGAATTATTCATTCCAGTGTGTTTCGCTTTTAAACACGAGCTCTATCATATTCTGTGATTGTCTCTGAAGAGCGCGAGCCCTCACACGTCACACACACCATGTGAAGTACAGACTGAAAGGAAAGTAAACACATCCCACCGCTGTATGGCCAGATGAGACGCAAACTATGTTTTCTCGACTGGATAACCAGTCTCGCTAGTAAAGTTTTGATGGATGAAGACTGCAATCAAGGTAAAGGCGATTGCGGTGGCGTACAGGAGTCGTACAGTAAGCATGCGTGAGTCTGTTATAATAATGCATGTATGAGTGCTCTTGACGCACTGATCACACATTGTATGTATGCACAGGCACAGATATTTCCATACAATCACATTGTTGCCACACACGTTCACGATAATGTTTTAGTTTGTCATGTTTATGTTGCTGTGTTTAGTTATACGGAATGGATCCGTGTACTGTAGTAGATATATGCAGGCAGTTGGTTTAGGGTTTTTTTTTGGCATCTCCATGTGGTCCTGTTCAGTATCGCAACTTGGCTTCTCTAAAATGTAAAAAAGCTCTTTTGTACACATACTATAAAATTATGATTTTTTTTCCTTTCATATGTGCTTAAATTGACTCCTTATATCATTTGGTTCTTTGGTGTCCTTTTGGAGTTTCTAAGTGTCTTTTTTTAGAAAGTCATCTAAATTTATCTTGGAAAAAAGCTTGCAGAAAATATAGATTTTTGAGAATCACCCTTCAATCTTTTGGTTTACTTTGCTGGATATAGCAAAGCTTAATTTCATGAAATGTGCGATTAATCACAGAAAAAGGATGTGATTAATCAGATTGAAAATTGTAATCGATTGACAGCCCTAATATATATATATATATATATATATATATACACATATATATACATACACACAGTATCTCACAGAAGTGAGTACACCCCTCACATTTTTGTAAATATTTTATTATATCTTTTCATGTGACAACACTGAAGAAATGACACTTTGCTACAATGTAAAGTAG